>NC_048585.1:3155617-3185617 GCF_013265735.2 Oncorhynchus mykiss
TTCTTACATTCTAACGTGTGCATCCATTTGCATGACATTACAGTCGTGCTTTGATTATTCTGAACTAGCATCAACAGTCCTGAAGGATATTCATAAGGCTGTGGGTGGATTAACAACAGTGTATCTTGACCAGACCACCTATTATTGATTAAAGGCAGGCCAGCCAGGGACAGAGGGAGAGAGAGGTAGAGAGAGGTGGAGAGGTAGAAGGAGAGTGAGCGGGAGAGAGGGAGAGAGAGGTAGAGAGAGGTGGAGAGGTAGAAGGAGCGGGAGAGAGGGAGAGAGGTAGAGAGGTGGAGAGGTAGAAGGAGAGGGAGTAGGAGAGAAGGAGAGATGGAGCGAGAGAGAGAGCGAGAGAGAGAGAGCGAGAGAGAGAGGGAGAGAGGTAGAAGGAGAGGGGAGAGAGAGGGAGAGAGATAGAGGGAGAGTGAGAGGGAGAGAGAGGGAGAGGGCGAAACTACAGATGGGAGAGTCCTTTGGTGTTTCCTGGTCGTGCTAGACTAGAGGCACACTTACCAGAGATAAATAATAATAGCTACCCTACTCCACAACACATAAAACATTGAACAGGCTCTATGCACGTCAGGCCAGCAGGGTAGTAGCATCTTCTCTTTGAAAGTCAAGTGGATGATGGTTGAGTTTCTGACTCCACTCCACAATTGATATTCTTCTTTCCTTCATTTTTGCCCAGCGATAGAGTATCTGTTCTTTTAAAAGTCAAGTTTCTCGCTCTTGAAAATATATAAATATATTTTACATTACATTTAGGTCATTTAGCAGAGGCTCTTATCCAGAGCAATTTACAATTAGTGCCGTCTTAAGATAACTAGGTAAGATAATCACAGCCAGTACATTCTTCCTCAATAAAGTAGCTCAGCAAAGTCCTTGCTAGTAAAATGGAAATAATGTTGAGTGTTAGTTCCTGAAAGGGTGGGTGGGGGAGGTACCGTGGGATTATTTAACATACTCTTTGAGGATGTAAGGTTTCAGATGTTTTCAGAAGATGGGCAGGGACTATGCTGTCCTAACTTTTTTTTTTTTGGAGGGGGGGGAGTTGGTTCCACCATTGTTGTGTTTTTGCAGGGTCACAACAAGGTTCTTTACACTCTAGGAGTGGGACACAGTGGAGTTGTCAACCTCGTGGAGAGGTCTTAGAGCAGGCAGGCGCTTCCCTGGGAGGAAGAGCAGCTCTGTGTTGTTGAGGTTGAGCTTGAGGTGGTGGGCAGGGTTATTTGAAAATATGCCATAGTCGAGTGACTTGGTGTTGAGAGAGAAGAGAAGAGGGCCTAGAACCGAGCCCTGGGGGACACCAGTAGTGGTACATGGTGCAGACACGGATCCTCTTCACTTCACCTGGTAGGAGCGGCCTGCCAGGTAGGATGCAGAGTGTGCAGAGCCTGAGACACCCAGCCCTGAGAGGGTGAAGAGGAGGATCTGATAGAGCCTGAGACACCCAGCCCTGAGAGGGTGGAGAGGAGGATCTGATAGAGCCTGAGACACCCAGCCCTGAGAGGGTGGAGAGGAGGGTCTGATGGTTCACGGTGTCGAAGGCAGACGATAGATCTAGGAGGATGAGCACAGAGGAGAGAGAGTCAGCTTCGGCAGCTCTGAAAAACATTCCCATAGCATGATGCTGCCACCACCATACTTCACTATAGGGATGGTGCCAGGTTTCCTCCAGACGTGATGGTTGGCTTTCAGGACAAATAGTTCAATCTTGGTTACGTCAGACCAGAGAATCTTGTTTCTCATGGTCTGAGAGTCTTTAGCTGCCTTTTGGCAAAGTCCAAATGGGTTGTCATGTGCCTTTTACTGAGGAGTGGCTTCCTTCCACTTTACCGTAAAGGCCTGATTGGTGGAGTGCTGGTTGTCCTTCTGGAAGGTTCTCCCATCTCCACAGAGGAACTCTGGAGCTCTGTCAGGGTGGCAATCGGGTTCTTGGTCACCTCCCTGACCAAGGTCCTTCTCCCCACAATTGCTCCGTTTGTTCAGGTGGCCAGCTCTAAGAAAAGTCTTGGTCGTTCCAAACTTCTTCCATTTAAGAATGGTGGAGGTGTAACAGTATAACTTTAGACCGTCCCCTCGCCCATACCCGGGTGCGAACCAGGGACCCCCTGCACACATCAACAACAGTCACCCACGAAGCATCGTTACCCATCGCTCCACAAAAGCCGCGGCCCTTACAGAGCAAGGGGAACCACTACTTCAAGGTCTCAGAGCGAGTGACGTCACCGATTGAAACGCTATTTAGCGTGCACAACCGCTAACTAGCTAGCCATTTCACATCCGTTACAGAGGCCGCTGTGTTCTTGGGGACCTTCAATGCAGAAGACATTTCTTGGTACCCTTTCCCAGATCTGTGCCTCGACACAATCCTGTCTTGGAGCTCTACGGACAATTCCTTCGACCTCATGGCTTGGTTATTGTTCTGACATGCACTGTCAACTGTGGGACCTTATATATACAGGTGTGTACCTTTCCAGATCATGTCCAATCAATTGAATTTACCACAGGTGAACTCCAATCAAGTTGAAGAAACATCTCGAGGATGATCAATGGAAACAGGATGCACCGGAGCTCAATTTTGAGTCTCATAGCAAAGGGTCTGAATATTTATGTAAATAAGATATTTCTGTTTTTTATTTGTAATAAATTTGCAAAAAATAAATAAACCTGTTTTTTGCTTTGTCATGATGGGGTATTGTGTGTAGATTGCTGATAAGTTATATTTAATCCGTTATGGAATAAGGCTGTAACATAAGAACATGTGGAAAAAGTGAAGGGGTCTGAATACTTTCTGAATGCCCTGTAAACCATCAACATTGTGAATACCATTGGTGTTTAATATGAGGGTTTCATCATGAACAACCCCCCCCCCCCCCCCCCCCCCGCACCCTAAAAAATATATTTAGTGCTATAAACCTGCACATGTTCTCTCAGTTTAATAGCAACATGTGTAGAATAGCAGGAAACTGCTCAGGTTCTCTCCGCCCCCTGGCAACAAAACATAGATGTAAACTGCTCAGGTTCTCTCCGCCCCCTGGCAACAAAACATAGATGTAAACTGCTCAGGTTCTCTCCGCACCCTGGCAACAAAACATAGATGTAAACTGCTCTAAGCCACTATCCCCACCCTCTGACACCAGTCATGGAGAAAATAAATTGCTAAATGAAATTAGTGGTAAATTGATTTCCTGGTCACCTGCAGAGAACTGTGATGCGTGACTATTACAGGGGCGTTGCAATTACACCCGCTAATTACCTCCTACCCCCCCCCCCCCCCGGATGTTTCCAGAACATCTAACCCGAGGCTGTATACCATATTTCCCGTATAGTGCACTACTTTTGACCAGGGCCCGTTGGATGCCATTTGGGACGCAGGCCTTAGTTTATTGTGTCTGGAATTCTGACTACGAGTCTGGGAGATTGTCAGAGTGCATCATGGGGGTTTTATGGATGAAGAATTGACTTGAGCTCTTAGAAATGAATGGCAACGATACTTTCGTATAGGGACTGTTGGAGCCATTTGGGTACAGCCTCAGGTTAGATGTGAGTACAGTCAGAGGACTTGAAAGATGAAATTAACTTTCAGCATGAGATGGAATTCACAGCTCAATAATCACTACGACTACGGGTAGGCTGGGGAAAACTATTATTTATAACTCAAGGTAGTAGTGAAGTATTCTGTTATAACTCAATGTAGAAGTAAAGTATTCTGTTATAACTCAAGGTAGTATTGAAGTATTCTGTTATAACGCAAGGTAGTATTGAAGTATTCTGTTATAACTCAAGTTAGTATTGAAGTATTCTGTTATAACTCAAGTTAGTATTGAAGTATTCTGGCATAACTCAATGTAGTATTTAAGTATTCTGTTATAACTCAAGGTAGTATTGAAGTATTCTGTTATAACTCAAGGTAGTATTGAAGTATTCTGTTATAACTCAAGGCAGCATATAGCCTAGTGGTTTGAGCGTTGGACCAGTAACCGAAAGGTTGCTGGATCGAATCCCCGACCTGACAAGGTAAAAATCTGTCGTTCTTCCCCTGAACAAGGCAGTTAACAGACAGTTCCTAGGCCGTCATTGTAAATAAGAATTTGTTCTTAACTGACTTGCCTAGTTAAATAAAGGTTACACACAGTTATACCTACTTCAATACTACCTTTAAGTATTCTGTATGAAACTGGACATTAAGTGAAAACCGCAGAGGGAAATGATATAACCACAAAATCCACTGACTATATTATGAACACACTAGTGCAACTACTAGCCAGTGTGATAGACTCCATCGATAGACTTTTATAATCTGAACATAATGGATCCATGCAGGTGTCGCTCTATGGGTTTCCTTTTTTATTGTGTTTTGAGGAAAGAAAATATATTTTAGCAATAGATGTTAGTGCTCCTCTGAGGTCCTGTTACGCTGCTACTTGGACACACACTGTTTGATTAAAGACTATATCAAGCCTCAAGTGTGTCTCTGAAGCTGTAAGGACATAAAGCCATCTCAGAGAGAGAAAAAGAGAGGGAGAGAGAGGAAGAGAGAGAGAGAGATAGAAAGAGAGAGCGACATCAAGAGAGAGAGAGGAAGAGAGAGAGAACAACATCGAGAGAGAGACAGAGAGAGAGGAAGAGAGAGAGCGACATCGAGAGAGAGCTAGAGAGAGAGGAAGAGAGAGAGCGACATCGAGAGAGAGACAGAGAGAGAGAAAGAGAGAGAGCGACATCGACAGAGAGACAGAGAGAGACTGTGGTGGACCTCCCCTGGAGCTTGTCATCCCTGGTCCCTCCAGCAACCTCACACCTCATTACCCTTCATATTGCACCCCTGACCCAAGAAGAGCCAGGCTGCCCACCTCTCCCTGCCCCAGCATGCCTCAGTGCGCATTCCAAATGGCAACTTAATCCCCATAGGGCTCTGATCAAAAGTAGTGCACTTTAAAGGGAATAGAGTTCCATTTGGGACGCTCAACAGCCTGGTCTGGCCCAGTCGGACCCTCCAGTGAAGTGGCACTCTCAGCCGACTCCGGCCGCCCGGACAGATCGATGGACCCACCTAGGGGGTGATGATAGAGACATGATGCAGCCACTCATAGTCATGGAACATCGATCCTGAGGAGAGAGAGGTAAAGAGATTGAGAGAGGGGGGGGGGGGGGGAGATAGTGAGACAGAGAAATATATATATACAGTTGAAGTCGGAAGTTTACATACACCTTAGCCAAAAACATTTAAACTCAGTTTTTCATAATTCCTGACATTTAATCCTAGTAAAAATTCCCTGTTTTAGGTCAGTTAGGATCACCACTTTATTTTAAGAATGTGAAATGTCAGAATAATAGTAGAGAGAATGGACATATATATATACATATAAACACACACACAGTTGAAGTCGGAGAGAGAGAGAGAGAGAGAGAGAGAGAGAGACAGAGAGAGAGAGATAGAGAGGGAGACAGAGAGAGAGAGAGAGAGAGAGACAGAGAGAGAGAGAGAGAGAGAAAGAGAGAGAGAGACAGAGAGAGGAAGACAGAGAGAGAGGGAGAGAGGGAGACAGAGAGAGAGACAGAGAGAGAGAGAGAGAGAGAGAGAGAGAGAGAGATAGAGAAATATAAAATCCTGATTCTGAAAAGTAGGATAAGGCAAGGGTGAGTTAAGAGGGGGGAGGAGGGGGAGGAGGAGGAGACGGTCAAAGACTCTTCCTGAAGAGGATTCTGAATTCATTTAATGAAGCAGCGAGACAAGAGGGACAGACCAGACTAGACTAGACTAGACCAGACCAGACTAGACCAGACTAGACTAATCCAGACGAGTCCAGACCAGAGGGACAGACCAGACCAGACCAGACCAGACTAGACCAGACCAGACCAGACCAGACTAGACTAATCCAGACGAGTCCAGACCAGAGGGACAGACCAGACCAGACCAGACTAGACTAGACTAGACTAGAGGGACAGACCAGACCGGACCAGACTAGACCAGACCAGACTAGACCAGAGGGACAGGACAGACCAGACCAGACCGGACCAGACTAGACCAGTCCAGACTAGACCAGAGGGACAGACCAGACCAGACTAGACTAGACTAATCCAGACGAGTCCAGACCAGAGGGACAGACCAGACTAGACTAGACTAGACTAATCCAGACGAGTCCAGACCAGAGGGACAGACCAGACCGGACCAGACCAGACAAAATAGAATCACAGTTAACTACATAGCAGTTCAAACAAGGTAGTTTAGCACAGGCTGAGTCTCCAACTGGATCTTGTCACAGAGCCACAATTACAAAGTCATTTGTGTGACAGCTTCAACAGTTAACTAAAGCTTGACTCCTCTTCTCTCTGCCACACTGATGTTCATGTTCAGCACTAAAACCTCTCAGCTTAACTCACCACTGGGAACGCATGGTTTTCTGTTATGTAGTTCAGCTGCTTGAGGATTGATCCTCCTGGTTAATCATATAGTAATCAGAGGATTGATCCTCCTGGTTAATCATATAGTAATCAGAGGATTGATCCTCCTGGTTAATCATACAGTAATCAGAGGATTATTCCTCCTGGTTAATCATACAGTAATCAAAGGATTGATCCTCCTGGTTAATCATACAGTAATCAGAGGATTGTTCCTCCTGGTTAATCTTACAGTAATCAGAGGATTGTTCCTCCTGGTTAATCATATAGTAATCAGAGGATTGATCCACCTGGTTAATCATGCAGTAATCAGAGGATTGATCCTCCTGGTTAATCATACAGTAATCAGAGGATTGATCCTCCTGGTTAATCATACAGTAATCAGAGGATTGATCCTCCTGGTTAATCATACAAATGTCAGAGGATTGATCATCCTGGTTAATCATACAGTAATCAGAGGATTGATCCTCCTGGTTAATCTTACAGTAATCACAGGATTGATCCTCCTGGTTAATCATGCAGTAATCAGAGGATTGATCCTCCTGGTTAATCATACAGTAATCAGAGGGTTGATCCTCCTGGTTAATCATACAGTAATCAGAGGATTGATCCTCCTGGTTAATCATACAGTAATCAGAGGATTGATCCTCCTGGTTAGGGAATCATACAGTAATCAGAGGATTGATCCTCCTGGTTAATCATGCAGTACTCAGAGGGTATGAACAGGCCTGGAGCATGGTTAATCATGCAGTAATCAGAGGATTGATCCTCCTGGTCAATCATGCAGTACTCAGAGGGTATGAACAGGCCTGGAGCATGGTTAATCATGCAGTAATCAGAGGATTGATCCTCCTGGTTAATCATGCAGTACTCAGAGGGTATGAACAGGCCTGGAGCATGGTTAATCATGCAGTAATCAGAGGATTGATCCTCCTGGTCAATCATGCAGTACTCAGAGGGTATGAACAGGCCTGGAGCATGGTTAATCATGCAGTAATCAGAGGATTGATCCTCCTGGTCAATCATGCAGTACTCAGAGGGTATGAACAGGCCTGGAGCATGGTTAATCATGCAGTAATCAGAGGATTGATCCTCCTGGTTAATCATACAGTAATCAGAGGCTTGATCCTCCTGGTCAATCATGCAGTACTCAGAGGATTGATCCTCCTGGTTAATCATACAGTAATCAGAGGATTGATCCTCCTGGTCAATCATGCAGTACTCAGAGGGTATGAACAGGCCTGGAGCACAGTACTTAGTCCTTCCTCTAACTCAGCTGTGTAATGGAAATGTGTTACTTCAAGAGAAAAGCAGGCTTTGCCCCAGATAAATGTGTAAGTGTTTGCCTTGCACAACACTTTCTCTCTATCCTCGCCATAAACACTGTTATGTCATTTTATTCACAGTTTCCCCCCCAATTATTCATCCATATTTCATTTTTATTAATTTTTTCTTTTAACAATATTTCATCACCACCAACTCTGTGACTTGTTATGGTAATATGGTTGCCCTTCATTCTAATGATGACATCCTCACTATGTATGAAATGCAGGATTGTTGTTTCTCTATATGTTGGTATTAGGTCTAGGGTTGATAATAGATTAACTAGATGTTGGTACTAGGTCTAGGTTTGATGATAGATTAACTAGATGTTGGTATTAGGTCTAGGTTTGATGATAGATTAACTAGATGTTGGTACTAGGTCTAGGTTTGATGATAGATTAACTAGATGTTGGTACTAGGTCTAGGTTTGATGATAGATTAACTACTGTACATGTTGGTATTAAGGCTAGGTTTGATGATAGATTAACTACTGTACATGTTGGTATTAGGTCTAGGTTTGATGATAGATTAACTACTGTACATGTTGGTATTAGGTCTAGGTTTGATGATAGATTAACTAGATGTTGGTACTAGGTCTAGGTTTGATAATATATTAACTACTGTACATGTTGGTATTAGGTCTAGGTTTGATGATAGATTAACTAGATGTTGGTATTAGGTCTAGGTTTGAAAATAGGGTTAACTAGATGTTGGTATTAGGTCTAGGTTTGATAATAGATTAACTACATGTTGGTACTAGGTCTAGGTTTGATAATAGATTAACTAGATGTTGGTATTAGGTCTAGGTTTGATGATAGATTAACTAGATGTTGGTATTAGGTCTAGGTTTGATAATAGATTAACTACATGTTGGTATTAGGTCTAGGTTTGATAATAGATTAACTAGATGTTGGTATTAGGTCTAGGTTTGATAATAGATTAACTACATGTTGGTATTAGGTCTAGGTTTGATAATAGATTAAGTAGATGTTGGTATTAGGTCTAGGTTTGATAATAGATTAACTAGATGTTGGTACTAGGTCTAGGTTTGATGATAGATTAACTACTGTACATGTTGGTATTAGGTCTAGGTTTGATAATAGATTAACTAGATGTTGGTACTAGGTCTAGGTTTGATGATAGATTAACTACTGTACATGTTGGTATTAGGTCTAGGTTTGATAATAGATTAACTAGATGTTGGTACTAGGTCTAGGTTTGATGATAGATTAACTACTGTACATGTTGGTATTAGGTCTAGGTTTGATGATAGATTAACTACTGTACATGTTGGTATTAGGTCTAGGTTTGATGATAGATTAACTAGATGTTGGTATTAGGTCTAGGTTTGATGATAGATTAACTAGATGTTGGTACTAGGTCTAGGTTTGATGATAGATTAACTAGATGTTGGTATTAGGTCTAGGTTTGATGATAGATTAACTAGATGTTGGTATTAGGTCTAGGTTTGATGATAGATTAACTACATGTTGGTAATAGGTCTAGGTTTGATAATATATTAACTACTGTACATGTTGGTACTAGGTCTAGGTTTGATGATAGATTAACTAGATGTTGGTATTAGGTCTAGGTTTGATGATAGATTAACTACTGTACATGTTGGTATTAGGTCTAGGTTTGATGATAGATTAACTAGATGTTGGTATTAGGTCTAGGTTTGATGATAGATTAACTAGATGTTGGTATTAGGTCTAGGTTTGATGATATATTAACTAGATGTTGGTATTAGGTCTAGGTTTGATGATAGATTAACTAGATGTTGGTACTAGGTCTAGGTTTGATAATAGATTAACTAGATGTTGGTATTAGGTCTAGGTTTGATGATAGATTAACTAGATGTTGGTACTAGGTCTAGGTTTGATAATAGATTAACTAGATGTTGGTACTAGGTCTAGGTTTGATGATAGATTAACTAGATGTTGGTATTAGGTCTAGGTTTGATGATAGATTAACTAGATGTTGGTACTAGGTCTAGGTTTGATAATAGATTAACTAGATGTTGGTATTAGGTCTAGGTTTGATGATAGATTAACTAGATGTTGGTACTAGGTCTAGGTTTGATAATAGATTAACTAGATGTTGGTACTAGGTCTAGGTTTGATGATAGATTAACTAGATGTTGGTACTAGGTCTAGGTTTGATGATAGATTAACTAGATGTTGGTATTAGGTCTAGGTTTGATGATAGATTAACTAGATGTTGGTACTAGGTCTAGGTTTGATAATAGATTAACTAGATGTTGGTATTAGGTCTAGGTTTGATGATAGATTAACTAGATGTTGGTACTAGGTCTAGGTTTGATAATAGATTAACTAGATGTTGGTACTAGGTCTAGGTTTGATGATAGATTAACTAGATGTTGGTACTAGGTCTAGGTTTGATGATAGATTAACTAGATGTTGGTATTAGGTCTAGGTTTGATAATAGATTAACTACTGTACACGTTGGTATTAGGTCTAGGTTTGATGATAGTTTAACTACATGTTGGTATTAGGTCTAGGTTTGATGATAGATTAACTACTGTACATGTTGGTATTAGGTCTAGGTTTGATGATAGATTAACTAGATGTTGGTATTAGGTCTAGGTTTGATGATAGATTAACTAGATGTTGGTATTAGGTCTAGGTTTGATGATAGATTAACTAGATGTTGGTATTAGGTCTAGGTTTGATGATAGTTTAACTACATGTTGGTATTAGGTCTAGGTTTGATGATAGATTAACTAGATGTTGGTACTAGGTCTAGGTTTGATGATAGATTAACTACTGTACATGTTGGTACTAGGTGTAGGTTTGATAATAGATTAACTAGATGTTGGTATTAGGTCTAGGTTTGATGATAGATTAACTACTGTACATGTTGGTATTAGGTCTAGTTTGATGATAGATTAACTACTGTACATGTTGGTATTAGGTCTAGGTTTGATGATAGTTTAACTACATGTTGGTACTAGGTCTAGGTTTGATGATAGATTAACTAGATGTTGGTATTAGGTCTAGGTTTGATGATAGATTAACTAGATGTTGGTACTAGGTCTAGGTTTGATGATAGATTAACTAGATGTTGGTACTAGGTCTAGGTTTGATGATAGATTAACTACTGTACATGTTGGTATTAAGGCTAGGTTTGATGATAGATTAACTACTGTACATGTTGGTATTAGGTCTAGGTTTGATGATAGATTAACTACTGTACATGTTGGTATTAGGTCTAGGTTTGATAATATATTAACTACTGTACATGTTGGTATTAGGTCTAGGTTTGATGATAGATTAACTAGATGTTGGTATTAGGTCTAGGTTTGAAAATAGGGTTAACTAGATGTTGGTATTAGGTCTAGGTTTGATAATAGATTAACTACATGTTGGTACTAGGTCTAGGTTTGATAATAGATTAACTAGATGTTGGTATTAGGTCTAGGTTTGATGATAGATTAACTAGATGTTGGTATTAGGTCTAGGTTTGATAATAGATTAACTACATGTTGGTATTAGGTCTAGGTTTGATAATAGATTAACTAGATGTTGGTACTAGGTCTAGGTTTGATGATAGATTAACTACTGTACATGTTGGTATTAGGTCTAGGTTTGATGATAGATTAACTAGATGTTGGTACTAGGTCTAGGTTTGATAATATATTAACTACTGTACATGTTGGTATTAGGTCTAGGTTTGATGATAGATTAACTAGATGTTGGTACTAGGTCTAGGTTTGATAATAGATTAACTAGATGTTGGTACTAGGTCTAGGTTTGATGATAGATTAACTAGATGTTGGTACTAGGTCTAGGTTTGATGATATATTAACTACTGTACATGTTGTTATTAGGTCTAGGTTTGATAATAGATTAACTAGATGTTGGTATTAGGTCTAGGTTTGATGATAGATTAACTAGATGTTGGTACTAGGTCTAGGTTTGATAATAGATTAACTAGATGTTGGTACTAGGTCTAGGTTTGATGATAGATTAACTAGATGTTGGTACTAGGTCTAGGTTTGATGATAGATTAACTAGATGTTGGTATTAGGTCTAGGTTTGATAATAGATTAACTACTGTACACGTTGGTATTAGGTCTAGGTTTGATGATAGTTTAACTACATGTTGGTATTAGGTCTAGGTTTGATGATAGATTAACTACTGTACATGTTGGTATTAGGTCTAGGTTTGATGATAGATTAACTAGATGTTGGTATTAGGTCTAGGTTTGATGATAGATTAACTAGATGTTGGTATTAGGTCTAGGTTTGATGATAGATTAACTAGATGTTGGTATTAGGTCTAGGTTTGATGATAGTTTAACTACATGTTGGTATTAGGTCTAGGTTTGATGATAGATTAACTAGATGTTGGTACTAGGTCTAGGTTTGATGATAGATTAACTACTGTACATGTTGGTACTAGGTGTAGGTTTGATAATAGATTAACTAGATGTTGGTATTAGGTCTAGGTTTGATGATAGATTAACTACTGTACATGTTGGTATTAGGTCTAGTTTGATGATAGATTAACTACTGTACATGTTGGTATTAGGTCTAGGTTTGATGATAGTTTAACTACATGTTGGTATTAGGTCTAGGTTTGATGATAGATTAACTACTGTACATGTTGGTATTAGGTCTAGGTTTGATAATAGATTAACTACTGTACATGTTGGTATTAGGTCTAGGTTTGATAATAGATTAACTACTGTACATGTTGGTACTAGGTCTAGGTTTGATGATAGATTAACTAGATGTTGGTATTAGGTCTAGGTTTGATGATAGATTAACTACTGTACATGTTGGTATTAGGTCTAGGTTTGATGATAGATTAACTAGATGTTGGTATTAGGTCTAGGTTTGATGATAGATTAACTACTGTACATGTTGGTATTAGGTCTAGGTTTGATGATAGTTTAACTACATGTTGGTATTAGGTCTAGGTTTGATGATAGATTAACTAGATGTTGGTACTAGGTCTAGGTTTGATAATAGATTAACTACTGTACATGTTGGTATTAGGTCTAGGTTTGATGATAGTTTAACTACATGTTGGTATTAGGTCTAGGTTTGATGATAGATTAACTACTGTACATGTTGGTATTAGGTCTAGGTTTGATGATAGTTTAACTACATGTTGGTATTAGGTCTAGGTTTGATGATAGATTAAGTAGATGTTGGTATTAGGTCTAGGTTTGATGATAGATTAACTACTGTACATGTTGGTACTAGGTCTAGGTTTGATGATAGATTAACTACTGTACATGTTGGTATTAGGTCTAGGTTTGATAATAGATTAACTATATGTTGGTATTAGGTCTAGGTTTGATGATAGATCAACTACTGTACATGTTGGTATTAGGTCTAGGTTTGATGATAGTTTAACTACATGTTGGTATTAGGTCTAGGTTTGATGATAGATTAACTACTGTACATGTTGGTAATAGGTCTAGGTTTGATGATAGTTTAACTAGATGTTGGTATTAGGTCTAGGTTTGATGATAGATTAACTACTGTACATGTTGGTATTAGGTCTAGGTTTGATGATAGTTTAACTAGATGTTGGTATTAGGTCTAGGTTTGATGATAGATTAACTAGATGTTGGTATTAGGTCAACAGTACTCATTCTGTGACTTGACAGAATGTCTTATTCCCCAACCTGGTCTCAGAGCATTTCGTATAATTTGGAACGTAAATCCGACACTCCATTGAGAATGATATGTTACGTTTGGTATGGTATGTATTTGTTTGTGGATGTTCGTCATCCATTTTGTGTTTGATATGTTTGATGAATTGCAATTCATATATGTTACAAATTTGCTAAATTTACAATATGGTCTGAATTTTCAAATGTATATTATGTTACGAATGCCAATTTGTTGTGGCTAACATTAGCTCGGCGGCAAGAACTGAATGTGGCTAACATTAGTTCGGGTTAAGGTTAGGAGTTAGGTTAAAGTGTTAAGGTTAGGAGTTAGGTTAAAGTGTTAAGGTTAGGAGTTAGGTTAAAGTGTTAAGGTTAGGAGTTAGGTTAAAGTGTTAAGGTTAGGAGTTAGGTTAAAGTGTTAAGGTTAGGAGTTAGGTTAAAGTGTTAAGGTTAGGAGTTAGGTTAAAGTGTTAAGGTTAGGAGTTAGGTTAAAGTGTTAAGGTTAGGAGTTAGGTTAAAGTGTTAAGGTTAGGGTAAGAGGAAATGTTAGCTAAATGGGTTCTGTCTTATGTATCAACACCAAACGTAACATATCATACTAACCTGAATGTGTCGGATTTACATTTACTATGTTACATCTCGTCTATGAGACCAGGCTGCATCCAGAGATAACTCCTCTCTCTTGATCCTGATCCCTGTGATATTCAGAATGCATTGACCCCACGGGCATCTGGTTTCATCAAACCGGATAATCAACGTAATTAAGTCATCAAATCAGCGTAATTAAGGTTGTTAGGAGCCGAACAATGGTTACTTCAGACAGAGGCACACCAGGTTCCCCTCCCTCCTTCTCTTAGATAACAAAAATAGTTAATTTGCTCAGTCCTCCCGCTCTGTCTGTCTGTGTGTGTGTATGTGTGTGAGAAAGATTTAGGAGTTAATTGCTCAGTGGTTGGTCCCACCTCTCTGGTCCTCCGAATCACGTCCCTCCACCCTGACATGGACGTCCTGTTGATGGAGGTAATCAGAGATGGCAGCTAACAGAAGAGCCAGTCAGCACACCGAGGTGTACAGCGGCCATTTTGATTTGACAGACATTAATTCAGACCAGCAGGCGTCATGGAGGAGCAGGGCGGTGAAACAGCTGTCAGGCAGCGTTGTGTGTGTGTGTGTGTGTGTGTGTGTGTGTATGTGTCTGCGTGTGTGACTTGTGACAGTTTCACCTGCCTGGGGGGGGGGGGGAAGCAGTACAGAGGAGCAGTGGTGTTCAGTCAGATCCTGAAATCCTAATGTACTAATGTATCCTACCATGGGTCTGAACCCCTAATGTATCCTACCATGGGTCTGAACCCCTAATGTAACCTACCATGGGTCTGAACCCCTAATGTATCCTACCATGGGTCTGAACCCCTAATGTATCCTACCATGGGTCTGAACCCCTAATGTATCCTACCATGGGTCTGAACCCCTAATATAACCTACCATGGGTCTGAACCCCTAATGTAACCTACCATGGGTCTGAACCCCTAATGTATCCTACCATGGGTCTGAACCCCTAATGTATCCTACCATGGGTCTGAACCCCTAATGTATCCTACCATGGGTCTGAACCCCTAATGTATCCTACCATGGGTCTGAACCCCTAATATAACCTACCATGGGTCTGAACCCCTAATGTATCCTACCATGGGTCTGAACCCCTAATGTATCCTACCATGGGTCTGAACGCCTAATGTATCCTACCATGGGTCTGAACCCCTAATGTATCCTACCATGGGTCTGAACCCCTAATGTATCCTACCATGGGTCTGAACCCCTAATATAACCTACCATGGGTCTGAACCCCTAATGTAACCTACCATGGGTCTGAACCCCTAATGTATCCTACCATGGGTCTGAACCCCTAATGTATCCTACCATGGGTCTGAACCCCTAATGTATCCTACCATGGGTCTGAACCCCTAATATAACCTACCATGGGTCTGAACCCCTAATGTATCCTACCATGGGTCTGAACCCCTAATGTATCCTACCATGGGTCTGAACCCCTAATGTAACCTACCATGGGTCTGAACCCCTAATGTATCCTACCATGGGTCTGAACCCCTAATGTATCCTACCATGGGTCTGAACCCCTAATATATCCTACCATGGGTCTGAACCCCTAATATAACCTACCATGGGTCTGAACCCCTAATGTAACCTACCATGGGTCTGAATCCCTAATGTATCCTACCATGGGTCTGAACCCCTAATGTATCCTACCATGGGTCTGAACCCCTAATGTATCCTACCATGGGTCTGAACCCCTAATATAACCTACCATGGGTCTGAACCCCTAATGTATCCTACCATGGGTCTGAACCCCCAATGTATCCTACCATGGGTCTGAACCCCTAATGTATCCTACCATGGGTCTGAACCCCTAATGTATCCTACCATGGGTCTGAACCCCTAATGTAACCTACCATGGTTCTGAACCCCCAATGTATCCTACCATGGGTCTGAACCCCTATTGTAACCTACCATGGGTCTGAACCCCTAATGTAACCTACCATGGGTCTGAACCCCTAATGTAACCTACCATGGGTCTGAACCCCTAATGTATCCTACCATGAGTCTGAACACCTAATGTAACCTACCATGGGTCTGAACCCCTAATGTATCCTACCATGGGTCTGAACCCCTAATGTATCCTACCATGGGTCTGAACCCCTAATGTATCCTACCATGGGTCTGAACCCCTAATGTAACCTACCATGGGTCTGAACCCCTAATTCATCCTACCATGGGTCTGAACCCCTAATGTATCCTACCATGGGTCTGAACCCCTAATGTAACCTACCATGGGTCTGAACCCCTAATGTATCCTACCATGGGTCTGAACCCCTAATGTAACCTACCATGGGTCTGAACCCCTAATGTAACCTACCATGGGTCTGAACCCCTAATGTAACCTACCATGGGTCTGAACCCCTAATGTATCCTACCATGGGTCTGAACCCCTAATGTAACCTACCATGGGTCTGAACCCCTAATGTATCCTACCATGGGTCTGAACCCCTAATGTAACCTACCATGGGTCTGAACCCCTAATGCATCCTACCATGGGTCTGAACCCCTAATGTATCCTACCATGGGTCTGAACCCCTAATGTATCCTACCATGGGTCTGAACCCCTAATGTATCCTACCATGGGTCTGAACCCCTAATGTAACCTACCATGGGTCTGAACCCCTAATGCATCCTACCATGGGTCTGAACCCCTAATGTATCCTACCATGGGTCTGAACCCCTAATGTAACCTACCATGGGTCTGAACCCCTAATGTATCCTACCATGGGTCTGAACCCCTAATGTATCCTACCATGGGTCTGAACCCCTAATGTAACCTACCATGGGTCTGAACCCCTAATGTAACCTACCATGGGTCTGAACCCCTAATGTAACCTACCATTGGTCTGAACCCCTAATGTAACCTACCATGGGTCTGAAGCCCTAATATGGAATAGGATGTCATTTGGGAGGCCAGCCAGTCCTTAGTTAACAGTCATCTTCTATATGTCTCATCAGGAGGCCCTTTTGCCGACAAAGAGAAGAAGAGAGAATTCCACGAGGTGTCACAGCTCCTTAAGATTGAGAGCAAGCGAGAGAGATGTAGAGGGGTAGCGAGAGAGGGGGAGCAAGAGAGAGAGAGAGAGCGAGAGAGAGCGAGAGAGAGAGAGAGGTAGAGGGGGAGCGAGAGAGGGGGAGCAAGAGAGAGAGAGAGAGGGAGAGAGAGCGAGAGAGAGGGGAGAGGATAGAGAGAGAGAGGTAGAGGGGGAGCGAGAGAGGGGGAGCAAGAGAGAGAGAGAGAGAGGGAGAGAGCCCGAGAGAGAGGGGAGAGGATGGAGAGAGAGCGAGAGAGAGGTAGAGGGGGATTGAGAGAGGGGGAGCAAGAGAGAGAGAGAGAGAGACCGAGAGAGAGGGGAGAGGATGGAGAGAGAGAGAGAGAGGGGAGAGGATGGAGAGAGAGAGAGAGAGAGAGAGGTAGAGGGGGATTGAGAGAGGGGGAGCAAGAGAGAGAGAGAGAGGGAGAGAGAGAGAGAGAGAGAGAGAGAGGTAGAGGGGGAGCGAAAGAGGGGGAGCAAGAGAAAGAGAGAGAGAGGGGAGAGGATGGAGAGAGGGGAGAGAGCGAGCATTATTGCAGTACCAATTACTATTAGCAGTACCAAGCAGTATTATTCTGCATCCGTTTATCTGATCTATCGCACGTTAAAAATGTACAATAAACATTACATTTACAAAAGTTATAAAAGATTTAAGACATATTAAATGTGATATTATGTCTCTATACAGTCTTGTATGGATGTGCAAATAGTTAAAGTACAAAAGTAAATAAATAAACATAAATATGGGTTGTATTTACAATGGAATTTGTTCTTCACTGGTTGACCTTTTCTCGTGGCAACAGGTCACACATCTTGCTGC
Source organism: Oncorhynchus mykiss (assembly GCF_013265735.2). Taxonomy (NCBI): domain Eukaryota; kingdom Metazoa; phylum Chordata; class Actinopteri; order Salmoniformes; family Salmonidae; genus Oncorhynchus; species Oncorhynchus mykiss. The sequence continues at coordinate 3,173,466 of NC_048585.1, forward strand.
TGTGATGGAACACTGTGGAATTGTACTATTCTCTCTCTCTCTCTCTCTCTCTCTCTCTCTCTCTCTCTCTCGCTCTCAATTCAATTCAATTCAAGGGCTTTATTGGCATGGGAAACATGTGTTAACATTGCCAAAGCAAGTGAGGTAGATAATATATAAAGTGAATATATAAAGTGAAAAACAATACAAATTTACAGTAAACATTACACATACAGAAGTTTCAAAACAATAAAGACATTACAAATGTCATATTATATATATACAGTGTTTTAACAATGTACAAATGGTTAAAGGACACAAGTTAAAATAAATAAGCATAAATATGGGTTGTATTTACAATGGTGTTTGTTCTTCACTGGTTGCCCTTTTCTCGTGGCAACAGGTCACAAATCTTGCTGCTGTGATGGCACAATGTGGAATTTCACCCAGTAGATATGGGAGTTTTTCAAAATTGGATTTGTTTTCGAATTCTTTGTGGATCTGTGTAATCTGAGGGAAATATGTCTCTCTCTCTCTCTCTCTCTCTCTCTCTCTCTCTCTCTCTCTCTCTCTGTGTGTCTCTCTCTGTCTCTGTCTCTCTCTCTGTCTCTCTCTCTCTCTCCCTATCTCTCTCCCCCCTCTCTCTCCATCCTCTCCCCTCCCACCTCTCCCCTCCCACCTATCCCCTCCCACCTATCCCCTCCATCCTCTCCCCTCCCACCTATCCCCTCCCACCTATCCCCTCTAGTCTACAGTGGCAGATTCCTCTGACTTTAGCACTGGGGAATTCGACTTACAAATCATCAGAAGTCATCCTCTGGATCTCCAATAAAACAGGTACCTTCTAACTGCCTCTCTTCACATCTGCTCTCATCCACACCACAACCATGGTAACCACTAGAGGTATCACCACAGCCATGGTAACCACTAGAGGTATCACCACAGCCATGGTAACCACTAGAGGTATCACCACAACCATGGTAACCACTAGAGGTATCACCACAACCCTATTAACCACTAGAGGTATCACCACAACCAGAGTAACCACTAGAGGTATCACCACAACCATGGTAAACACTAGAGGTATCACCACAACCATGGTAACCACTAGAGGTATCATCACAGCCATGGTAACCACTAGAGGTATCACCACAGCCATGGTAACCACTAGAGGTATCACCACAACCATGGTAACCAGTAGAGGTATCACCACAGCCATGGTAACCACTAGAGGTATCACCACAACCATGGTAACCACTAGAGGTATCACCACAACCATAGTAACCACTAGAGGTATCACCACAGCCATGGTAACCACTAGAGGTATCACCACAACCATAGTAACCACTAGAGGTATCACCACAACCATGGTAACCACTAGAGGTATCACCACAACCATGGTAACCACTAGAGGTATCACCACAGCCATGGTAACCACTAGAGGTATCACCACAACCATGGTAACCACTAGAGGTATCACCATAACCATGGTAACCACTAGAGGTATCACCACAACCATGGTAACCACTAGAGGTATCACCACAACCATGGTAACCACTAGAGGTATCACCACAACCATAGTAACCACTAGAGGTATCACCACAACCAGAGTAACCACTAGAGGTATCACCACAACCATGGTAAACACTAGAGGTATCACCACAACCATGGTAACCACTAGAGGTATCACCACAGCCATGGTAACCACTAGAGGTATCACCACAGCCATGGTAACCACTAGAGGTATCACCACAGCCATGGTAACCACTAGAGGTATCACCACAACCATGGTAACCAGTAGAGGTATCACCACAGCCATGGTAACCACTAGAGGTATCACCACAACCATGGTAACCACTAGAGGTATCACCACAGCCATGGTAACCACTAGAGGTATCACCACAACCATGGTAACCACTAGAGGTATCACCACAACCATAGTAACCACTAGAGGTATCACCACAACCATAATAGTAACCACTAGAGGTATCACCACAACCATGGTAACCACTAGAGGTATCACCACAGCCATGGTAACCATTAGAGGTATCACCACAACCATGGAAACCACTAGAGGTATCACCACAGCCATGGTAACCACTAGAGGTATCACCACAACCATAGTAACACTAGAGGTATCACCACAACCATGGTAACCACTAGAGGTATCACCACAACCATGGTAACCACTAGAGGTATCACCACAACCATGGTAACCACTAGAGGTATCACCACAGCCATGGTAACCACTAGAGGTATCACCACAGCCATAGTAACCACTAGAGGTATCACCACAACCATAGTAACCACTAGAGGTATCACCACAGCCATAGTAACCACTAGAGGTATCACCACAGCCATAGTAACCACTAGAGGTATCACCACAACCATAGTAACCACTAGAGGTATCGCCACAACCAGAGTAACCACTAGAGGTATCACCACAGCCATAGTAACCACTAGAGGTATCGCCACAACCAGAGTAACCACTAGAGGTATCACCACAGCCATAGTAACCACTAGAGGTATCGCCACAACCATAATAGTAACCACTAGAGGTATCAGCATCCAGTCAGTGTCTTAAAGGTAAAGAGGAGACAGGTCAAGAAATACTATCTTCTCCATCAAACTGATACATATCCAATATACACCAGCTGTTTTACAGTAGTGTTCCTGCTGCATATCCAACATACACCAGCTATTTTACAGTAGTGTTCCTGCTGCGTATCCAATATACACCAGCTGTTTTACAGTAGTGTTCCTGCTGCGTATCCAATATACACCAGCTGTTTTACAGTAGTGTTCCTGCTGCGTATCCAATATACACCAGCTATTTTACAGTAGTGTTCCTGCTACGTATCCAATATACACCAGCTGTTTTACAGTAGTGTTCCTGCTGCATATCCAATATACACCAGCTATTTTACAGTAGTGTTCCTGCTGCATATCCAATATACACCAGCTGTTTTACAGTACTGTTCCTGCTACGTATCCAATATACACCAGCTGTTTTACAGTAGTGTTCCTGCTACGTATCCAATATACACCAGCTATTTTACAGTAGTGTTCCTGCTACGTATCCAATATACACCAGCTGTTTTACAGTAGTGTTCCTGCTGCGTATCCAATATACACCAGCTGTTTTACAGTAGTGTTCCTGCTGCGTATCCAATATACACCAGCTATTTTACAGTAGTGTTCCTGCTACGTATCCAATATACACCAGCTGTTTTACAGTAGTGTTCCTGCTGCATATCCAATATACACCAGCTATTTTACAGTAGTGTTCCTGCTGCATATCCAATATACACTAGCTGTTTTACAGTACTGTTCCTGCTACGTATCCAATATACACCAGCTGTTTTACAGTAGTGTTCCTGCTACGTATCCAATATACACCAGCTATTTTACAGTAGTGTTCCTGCTACGTATCCAATATACACCAGCTGTTTTACAGTAGTGTTCCTGCTACGTATCCAATATACACCAGCTGTTTTACAGTAGTGTTCCTGCTACGTATCCAATATACACCAGCTGTTTTACAGTAGTGTTCCTGCTGCATATCCAATATACACCAGCTGTTTTACAGTAGTGTTCCTGCTGCATATCCAATATACACCAGCTGTTTTACAGTAGTGTTCCTGCTACATATCCAATATACACCAGCTGTTTTACAGTAGTGTTCCTGCTGCATATCCAACATACACCAGCTATTTTACAGTAGTGTTCCTGCTGCATATCCAATATACACCAGCTGTTTTACAGTAGTGTTCCTGCTGCATATCCAATATACACCAGCTGTTTTACAGTAGTGTTCCTGCTACATATCCAATATACACCAGCTGTTTTACAGTAGTGTTCCTGCTGCATATCCAATATACACCAGCTGTTTTACAGTAGTGTTCCTGCCACATATCCATTGCAAAGTAATCAGTCTTCCACGTCTCCTCTCTGAATTTGTCCTAATGTGTGTTTGCGTCTCTGTCCTTTGTGGGTGCGTGCGTCGTGAACCAAGGGCCCACGCATGATTAGACAGAGGAACGCGTGACGACGTGTTCAGCCTGCAGATTTAGAGGCTACAGTCACCGGTTGAATTAGGTGCCAGTGAATTACTGTGTCACCGAGAGCCACGAGTCCCCTGTCTTTGTCTTTAATTACAAACCACTCCGGCTACGCTCCGTATCACAGGTGTATCTATCTCCGTGGCTGGCTGTTCCTGTGTCCTAAATCGCACCCTATTCCCTATATTATGACTACTTTTGACTCAAGCCCTATTTGAATGTAATTCTTTATTTAACTAGGCAAGTCAGTTAATTAATAAGAACACATTCTTCTTTACAATGACGGCCTGCTGGGGTACAGTGGGTTAACTGCCTTGTTCAGGGGTAGAACGACATCATTTTTACTTTTGTCAGCTCAGGGATTCGATTCAGCAACCTTTCGGTTATTGGCCCAACGCTCGAACCACTAGGCTACCTTCCACCCCCTATTGGCTACCTGCCGCCCCCTATTGGGTGACTTCCGCCCCCTATTGGCTACCTGCCGCCCCCTATTGGGTGCCTTTTGGAATACAGCCAGGGAGAGGAGCAGCATTCCCACCACTGCCCAGCCCAGTCAACCCGGGATTCAATTTAGGAGTGTAACTTCCAGTGACGTTTGTTAATGAAGATCTTCCCCCTTGCGCGACACCATTTAACTTCCCCATTCTCCCCTAACCCCTCTTAGAATGGTTCCTGTTGCTATGAACCCTGCTGTGCTCATCGCACCAGGCTATTCCAAGACTGAATCCGGGAAACAAACCACGACAAAGTAGCCATGTAGGCTGTGTGAGACCAATATAGCGTTGCATTAATGTAGTCTGAACTATAGGGTTGACCACAGTGGTTTGCTACTCAATGTCTTGCTTCATGAAATTAGCCTCCACTCTCACCCAGCAGCCAGCAATCTGAAGCCAGGCTTATCAGCTCTCTCTCTCTCTCTCTCTCTCTCTCTCACAAACACACACACGCACGTACGTACTATCCTAGTAGTCTGAATCCCTCAGTGGGTCCATTAGCTATCCCATTTTGTTATTGAGCCTCGCTGCACCGAGAGCTTGGCAGCTCTGGCACGTCTGCACACATGGGAACAGAGGGACAGACTGTGTTCAGGGGGAATCTTTAGGGGAATGGTGTGTGTGTGTGTGTGTGTGTGTGTGTGTGTGTGTGTGTGTGTGTGTGTGTGTGTGTGTGTGTGTGTGTGTGTGTGTGTGTGTGTGTGTGTGTGTGTGTGTGTGTGTGTGTGTGTGCGTGCGTGTGTGTGTTCACACCAGGGATAAGTGTTCCATTAATATGGTCCATGCTCATCCACCCTACAGCCAGCTCCATGCTCTCTGTTTATTTACAAGAGGGTTTCAGGATGGTCCACTCTACAGCCAGCTCCATGCTCTCTGTTTATTTACAAGAGGGTTTCAGGATGGTCCACTCTACAGCCAGCTCCATGCTCTCTGTTTATTTACAAGAGGGTTTCAGTATGGTCCACTCTACAGCCAGCTCCATGCTCTCTGTTTATTTACAAGAGGGTTTCAGGATGGTCCACTCTACAGCCAGCTCCATGCTCTCTGTTTATTTACAAGAGGGTTTCAGGATGGTCCACTCTACAGCCAGCTCCATGCTCTCTGTTTATTTACAAGAGGGTTTCAGTATGGTCCACTCTACAGCCAGCTCCATGCTCTCTGTTTATTTACAAGAGGGTTTCAGGATGGTCCACTCTACAGCCAGCTCCATGCTCTCTGTTTATTTACAAGAGGGTTTCAGGATGGTCCACTCTACAGCCAGCTCCATGCTCTCTGTTTATTTACAAGAGGGTTTCAGGATGGTCCACTCTACAGCCAGCTCCATGCTCTCTGTTTATTTACAAGAGGGTTTCAGGATGGTCCACTCTACAGCCAGCTCCATGCTCTCTGTTTATTTACAAGAGGGTTTCAGTATGGTCCACTCTACAGCCAGCTCCATGCTCTCTGTTTATTTACACGATGGTTTCAGGATGGTCCAGTCTAGTTGGAGGTGTTTCCTCTCCATCACACTTAACCCTCAGAAACACGTTAGGATGTTCAGCTGAGACCAATATTTATACTGTTGTCCTCATGTGTAACTGAGGGACTAGAACAAGAATAAGAAAATAACATATATATAAATATAAAAATAGCATATATAAATAACATATATAAATAACATATATAAATAACATATATAAATGACGTATATAAATAACATATATAAATAACATATATAAATAACATATATAAATAACATAGATAAATGACGTATATAAATAACATATACATAAATATATAAATAACATATATAAATAACATATATAAATATCTAAATAACATATATATAAATAACATATACGTAAATATATAAATAACATATATAAATAACATATATAAATATATAAATAACATATATATAAATAACATATACGTAAATATATAAATAACATATATGTAAATATATAAATAACATATATAAATATATAAATAACATATATGTAAATATATAAATAACATATATGTAAATATATAAATAACATATATGTAAATATATAAATAACGTATATGAATAACATATACATAAATATATAAATAACATATATGTAAATATATAAATAACATTTATAAATATATAAATAACATATATGTAAATATATAAATAACATATATGTAAATATATAAATAACATATATGTAAATATATAAATAACATATATTTAAATATATAAATAACATTTATAAATATCTAAATAACATATATGTAAATATATAAATAACATATATGTAAATATATAAATAACGTATATTTAAATATATAAATAACATTTATAAATATCTAAATAACATATATGTAAATATATAAATAACATATATGTAAATATATAAATAAGATATATGTAAATATCTAAATAACATATATGTAAATATCTAAATAACATATATAAATATATAAATAACATATATGTAAATATATAAATAACATTTATAAATATCTAAATAACATCGATAATGTGTCTGATTCCTCATTTTCACCTCGAATAGAAGTAGAGGGACCTTTGTCAGTGTTTTCTTGTTATAAGTGCTGAGGGGAACTTTATGCACTTGGCCAGATGATTCTGCATCTTTGTTGCATTCTTCCCATATGATTTGGCACAGTATTTGCAAATGTACACAGTGTTTCCTTCTACATTAGCTACAGTGAAATGTCTCCACACATCAGATAAACACATCAGATAAACATGCCTGTTTACATCAGATAAACATGCCTTTAAACATGCCTGTTACTATATACAGTAAACCTTTAAACATGTCTGTTACTATATACAGTAAACATTTAAACATGTCTGTTACTATATACAGTAAACCTTTAAACAAGTCCACAACTTCTGTTAATATATAAAGTAAACCTTTAAACTTGTCCATCATCTCTGTATATATAGAGTAAACCTGTAAACTTGTCCATCATCTCTGTATATATAGAGTAAACCTGTAAACTTGTCCATCATCTCTGTATATATAGAGTAAACCTGTAAACTTGTCAATCATCTCTGTATATATAGAGTAAACCTGTAAACTTGTCCATCATCTCTGTATATATAGAGTAAACCTGTAAACTTGTCCATCATCTCTGTATATATAGCACTGTATATATAGAGTAAACCTTTAAACTTGTCCATCATCTCTGTATATATAGCACTGTATATATAGAGTAAACCTGTAAACTTGTCCATCATCTCTGTAAATATAGAGTAAACCTGTAAACATGTCCATCATCTCTGTATATATAGAGTAAACCTGTAAACTTGTCCATCATCTCTGTAAATATAGAGTAAACCTGTAAACTTGTCCATCATCTCTGTAAATATAGAGTAAACCTGTAAACATGTCCATCATCTCTGTATATATAGAGTAAACCTGTAAACTTGTCCATCATCTCTGTAAATATAGAGTAAACCTGTAAACTTGTCCATCATATCTGTATATATAGCACTGTATATATAGAGTAAACCTGTAAACTTGTCCATCATCTCTGTATATATAGCACTGTAAATATAGAGTAAACCTGTAAACTTGTCCATCATCTCTGTATATATAGCACTGTATATATAGAGTAAACCTTTAAACTTGTCCATCATCTCTGTATATATAGCACTGTAAATATAGAGTAAACCTTTAAACTTGTCCATCATCTCTGTATATATAGCACTGTAAATATAGAGTAAACCTGTAAACTTGTCCATCATCTCTGTATATATAGCACTGTATATATAGAGTAAACCTTTAAACTTGTCCATCATCTCTGTATATATAGCACTGTATATATAGAGTAAACCTGTAAACTTGTCCATCATCTCTGTATATATAGCACTGTATATATAGAGTAAACCTGTAAACTTGTCCATCATCTCTGTATATATAGAGTAAACCTTTAAACATGTCTGTCATGTTTATTTGTTTACAGAGACACACAAAGTGGGCCGGATGGACGATGACATGTGGTTGCTAGGCAACATCAACCAGACTGGGTACTTCCGGGTGAACTACGACCTCCACAACTGGAGGCTCCTCATTGGACAGCTGATGACCAACGCTGAGGTAGGACACTCTTCCTCTTCGTCATCTTCCTCTTCTTCATCCTCTTCATCTTCCTCTTCCTCCTCTTCCTCATCTTCCTCTTCTTCCTCTTCTTCATCTTCCTCTTCGTCATCTTCCTCTTCTTCATCTTCCTCTTCTTCCTCCTCGTCATCTTCCTCTTCCTCATCTTCTTCATCTTCCTCTTCTTCCTCCTCGTCATCTTCCTCTTCCTCATCTTCCTCCTCTTCTTCATCTTCCTCTTCTTCATCTTCCTCCTCTTTATCCTCGTCATCTGGACCATTAAATTTTGTATAAAAACGTAAAAGCAGAAAAATCTATGAAAACCGTTCCACCTTTTACCCTTTTCTCTCCGTAGATCATCTCTGTCGGCAACAGGGCGGGGCTCATCGATGACGTCTTCAATCTGGCCAGGTGCGTTTAATGGTCGCCTCATCACAGGATTCTGTTTGGTTTCTGTTCCTGTTCTCTCATTGTGGCTTCCCTCATCTGTGTTTTCTCAGTAGGAGCCTCTAACATGTCCTCCCTCTGTGTTTTCTCAGTAGGAGCCTCTAACAAACCCTACCCCTGTGTTTTCTCAGTAGGAGCCTCTAACAAGTCCTACCTCTGTGTTTTCTCAGTAGGAGCCTCTAACAAACCCTACCCCTGTGTTTTCTCAATAGGAGCCTCTAACAAGTCCTACCTCTGTGTTTTCTCAGTAGGAGCCTCTAACAAGTCCTCCCTCTGTGTTTTCTCAGTAGGATCCCTCTACCACACCGACTACAGTCCTGTTGGCTCTGTCCACAGTGTCCCGACACAGTGTTACCCATCTAGTCTCACACGTCATCATATCATCCCCTCTGACCACTGTTCTCAGTACAGCCAGTATTATAAAGACTGGAGACACGTCATCACAGCTTCTCATTTTAAACTGTTCTCAGTGCAGCCAGTATTATGAAGACTAGAGACACGTCATCACAGCTTCTCATTTTAAACTGTTCTCAGTGCAGCCAGTATTATGAAGACTAGAGACACGTCATCACAGCTTCTCATTTTAAACTGTTCTCAGTGCAGCCAGTATTATGAAGACTAGAGACACGTCATCACAGCTTCTCATTTTAAATTGTTCTCAGTACAGCTATAGTTATAGAGATTAGAGACACGTCGTCACAGCTTCTTTTCCCAACGAGTTCTCAGTACAGACGTTTTTATAGAGATTAGACACGTCATCTCAGCTTCTTTTCCCAACCTGTTCTCAGTACAGCCGTTTTTATAGAGATTAGACACGTCATCTCAGCTTCTCTTCTCAGCCTGTTCTCAGTACAGCCATTGTTATAGAGATTGGACACATGTCATCACACATCACAGCTTCTCTTCTCAGCCTGTTCTCAGTACAGCCGTTTTTATAGAGATTAGACACGTCATCTCAGCTACTCTTCTCAACCTGTTCTCAGTACAGGCATTATTATAGAGATTGGACACATGTCATCCCAGCTACTCTTCTCAACCTGTTCTCAGTACAGCCCTTATTAGACAAAGGGCTAATAATGGAAATAGGAAATACCAATGTTGTGACCAGGAAATATACCAATGTTGTGACCAGGAAATACCAATGTTGTGACCAGGAAATACCAATGTTGTGACCAGGAAATACCAATGTTGTGACCAGGAAATACCAATGATGTGACCAGGAAATACCAATGTTGTGACCAGAAAATACCAATGTTGTGACCAGGAAATACCAATGTCGTGACCAGGAAATACCAATGTTGTGACCAGGAAATACCAATGTTGTGACCAGGAAATACCAATGTTGTGACCAGGAAATACCAATGTTGTGACCAGGAAGTACCAATGATGTGACCAGGAAATACCAATGTTGTGACGAGGAAATACCAATGTTGTGACCAGGAAATACCAATGATGTGACCAGGAAATACCAATGATGTGACCAGGAAATACCAATGTTGTGACCAGGAAATACCAATGATGTGACCAGGAAATACCAATGATGTGACCAGGAAATACCAATGTTGTGACCAGGAAATACCAATGTTGTGACCAGGAAATACCAATGTTGTGACCAGGAAATATGTCCGGGTGGAATTGTGACGAGCCCAAAGTGGTGGACAAATGATTTGCCTGTCTTTTCTCAGAACAGTAGTTCCGTGACTGATTCCCTGGTTGGCTACACAGCTCATAAGGCACAGCGGTTTTCATCTGTTGGACACGCCATGCTGGCAGGATGCTGGAAACACATCGCGCTAGCTAACGGGACCAGAGAGCCTGTCGCGTGGTGACAGCTGGCCTGCGGCGTGTCTTTGAACATATTGTACACGGCGTCCATCCTGACTGCCGCTGTCTCTCCCCGTGTCTCTCCCCGCTCCCCTGCGCACGGAGCTCAGATGCTCGCTCCGCACCGAGTGGCTGCGTGCGCCAGCCTCCGCTTCATCACACCGCCATGACAGACAGCCAGATCCACTGTTTGTGTATCAAATGGCTCCCTACTCCCTAAATAGTGCACTACTAGGTGCGCCACAGGGCCCTGGTCAAAAGTAGTGCACTATTTAAAGAATAGGCTGCCATTTGAAACGCATCCCCACAACCTCCTCTTTGACAAAGGGAAGACACACAGCTCCGGGATGGTGTGTTTTAGTGTCTGGAAACAGTGGAGTTGATGAGGATGCAGCCTCCTCTTTGACAAAGGGAAGACACACAGCTCCGGGATGGTGTGTTTTAGTGTCTGGAAACAGTGGGGTTGATGAGGATGCAGCCTCCTCTTTGACAAAGGGAAGACACACAGCTCCGGGATGGTGTGTTTTAGTGTCTGGAAACAGTGGAGTTGATGAGGATGCAGCCTCCTCTTTGACAAAGGGAAGACACACAGCTCCGGGATGGTGTGTTTTAGTGTCTGGAAACAGTGGAGTTGATGAGGATGCAGCCTCCTCTTTGACAAAGGGAAGACACACAGCTCCGGGATGGTGTGTTTTAGTGTCTGGAAACAGTGGGGTTGATGAGGATGCAGCCTCCTCTTTGACAAAGGGAAGACACACAGCTCCGGGATGGTGTGTTTTAGTGTCTGGAAACAGTGGGGTTGATGAGGATTCAGCCTCCTCTTTGACAAAGGGAAGACACACAGCTCTGGGATGGTGTGTTTTAGTGTCTGGAAACAGTGGGGTTGATGAGGATGCAGCCTCCGCATCACGGTGGCTGTGCTTCCACTGTCTGATAGATACTAGTTAGTAAGTCAAGTCAGGGATCTCCTGATGACAGTACTCTCAGAGCTAAGACCTAGTGGCTATGCTTCCCCTGTCTGATAGATACTAGTTAGTAAGTCAAGTCAGGGATCTCCTGATGACAGTACTCTCAGAGCTAAGACCTAGTGGCTATGCTTCCCCTGTCTGATAGATACTACTTTTTAAAATATATTTTTTATGGGGCCTCCCGGGTGGCGCAGTGGTTAAGGGCGCTGTACTGCAGCGCCAGCTGTGCCATCAGAGTCCCTGGGTTCGCGCCCAGGCTCTGTTGTAACTGGCCGCGAATTTTTATTTTTATTTATTTCATTT
>NC_048585.1:3190617-3193117 GCF_013265735.2 Oncorhynchus mykiss
TCATAGGGGTCCAGTGAGTGGCTCGGCGAGCCGGAGACACGGCGTTTCAGGCAGCTAGCGGGCCGATGCTTTCAAGCTAGCAGACCGGCCTTAGAGGGGAGTCGTGATGGAAGAAGTCTGTTGTAGTCCCCTCGTGCTGTTACGTCGTCAGACCAGTCGTCATGGATCAGCAGGGCTCCGTATGGTAAAAGGGCCCAGGCCAATTGGCAAAATAGGTTTTGTGGCCAAAGAATTTGTCCTGCGGGGCAAAGAATTTTTATTTAACTAGGCAAGTCAGTTAAGAACAAATTCTTATTTTCAATGACGGCCTAGGAATAGTGGGTTTAACCGCCTGTTCAGGGGCAGAATGACAGATTTTTTACCTTGTCAGCTCGGGGATTTTAACTTGCAACCTTCCGGTTAGTAGTCCAACGCTTTAACCACTAGGCTACCCTGTCGCTCTAGGCAGCTAGTGGGCCGCGGCTAGCAGATGGGCATTCAGGGGACGTCACGACGGAGGAGCCAGCTGAAAAACCCCCTCAGGCGAATTACGTCGGTAGTCCAGTTGTGATGGGTCGGTAGGGCTCCATGTTGGCAGTTAAAGGGGTCCAGGCCAATTGGCAAAATAGGTATTGTAGCCCAAGGAGTGGCTGATGGACCTCTTCGGCTAGTTGGGAGATGGGCCTAGTAAAGGCTACCTCCAGGCTAATTGGGTCTTGCTTCGGGACAGAGACGTTAGCCAGGAGTGGCCACTCGGATAGCAGATAGCTAGCTAGCTGTGATGATCCAGGTGAAAAAGTTCAGAGCTTGCGGTAGGGAACCAGAGATATGGAGAAAAATAAGTCAGATTTTCACTGGTTTGAGTCGCACTGTGCGGACTGGCGAGAGTTGTCCGGGCTAAAGGTAGCTGATGACCACTAGCAGTGGCTAGCTGACTAGTAGCTAGTTAGCTGGCTAGCTTCTGTTGGGGGGTTCCGGTTCAAAAGTAAAGAAAATAGCAGATCCATTCCACATTGGGTGAGGCAGATTTCAGGAGAGTATATTGAAGTTGAGGTTAAGAAAAATAAAAAATAAATAGCTAGCATGACTAGACCAGGGAGAAATGTCCATCACTGCTGCTTTTCTGCTGCCTGAGTTACATTACAGCACCATACACACACACACACACACACACACACACACACACACACACACACACACACACACACACACACACACACACACACACACACACACACACACACACACACACACACACACACACACACACACATCTGAGTTAGCTACATTACAGCACCATACACACACACACACACACACACACACACACACACACACACACACACACACACACACACACACACACACACACACACACACACACACACACACACACACACACACACACACACACACACACACACACACACACACACACACACACACATACACACACACACACACACACACACATCTGAGTTAGCTACATTACAGCACCATACACACACACACACACACACACACACACACACACACACACACACACACACACACACACACACACACACACATCTGAGTTAGCTACATTACAGCACCATACATACACACACACACACACACACACACACACACACACACACACACACACACACACACACACACACACACACACATCTGAGTTAGCTACAGCTGCGCTAAATCAATCATGCAAAACTGAATGGAATGGAATAGGGGTCTAGGTGGTCTTCCCAATAAGACCTGAGAATCAAATTTGACAGCATTTCAAATGCTTTATATGTGGTCGATTAAGCTTGCCTGGCGCAATGGAACCAATAGAATAGCTGCACATCTGCAAACCCGGCCCACATGGCACCCCAGGCAGGCTAGAGGAAATCCTCAAAGTGTTTTAAAGATGTCTGCTTCTCAGAGGCTGTTACCTTCAGGGAGCCAGTCCTCTCTATTAGAGGCGTTTCATGGTGTGCTGGGTGTGAGGCCCCAGCTCTGTGCTCTGTCTGCCCGCCTGCTGGGAGCTCTTAGGAGAGCAACTGCATCATTCAAGTCTATTAAAGTGTAGGCATTCGTTCTTTATCCTGGCTGGAATTAAGCTATAAGGCCCGAGGAGGTGTGGTATATGGCCAATATACCACGGTTAAGGGCTGTTGTTACGCACAACGCAACGCGGAGTGCCTGGACACAGCCCTTAGCCGTGGTATATTAGCCATATACCACAAACCCCCAAGGTGCCTTATTGCTGTTATAAACTGGTTACCAACGTAATTAGATCTGTAAAAATACATGTTTTGTCATACCCATATATGGTGTGAAATACCACGGATTTCAGCCAATCAGCATTCAGGGCTGGAACCACCCAGTTTATAATTCATATTAATTTAGCATGCTTGCTTTATTTTAGCATGCTTGCACAATAAGACAAAGCCTCTCTGTAACCTAAGACTGAAGACTGATTGTGTTAAACATTCGCGAGCTGGTCTCTCCCTTACTGTCAGATGGTATCGTCCAG
>NC_048585.1:3198117-3200617 GCF_013265735.2 Oncorhynchus mykiss
TTGTTGTTTGTTGTTTTTTCGGGGGTGGGGGGGGGGCTATCGGCCAGGGTTGCTTACAGAACGCCTGGATCCGGTCTTGACGGTATACAGTACTTCTCTCATGCTTTGGACCTACAGCACCTCCTGTCTGTCTCCTGTAGACATGCAGGTGGACGGGGGCATGAATAAAGTATAACACCATGTGATGTGTCAGACGGTCTTTTGGGCCCAGCTCCCTGTGGAGAAATGGAGAATGTGCACATCAGCATTTCACCGACACACTCTTCAAATCAGCTCGATGAGGATGCCCTTCTCTGATGATGTACACCTCTCCTCTCCTCTCCTCTCCTCTCCTCTCCTCTCATCTCCTCTCCTCTCCTCTCCTCTCCTCTCCTCTCCTCTCCCCTCCCCTCCTCTCCTCTCCTCTCCTCTCCTCCCCCTCCCATACCCTCTCCTCTCCCCTCCCCCTCTCCTCTCCTCTCCTCTCCCCTGCCCTCCACAGAACCTTCCCTACGGTGTTAGAGGATGTTACCTATCTCTTTCTCTGCATGTCGAGATACCTGCCCCAGAACTCTCTAGTCTTACATATTTTATATGGTAGATGCACCTCTTCCATTTATCTATCCGCAGGGTGGGCTACCTGGCCCAGAACACTCTAGTCTTACATATTTTATATGGTAGATGCACCTCTTCCATTTATCTATCCGCAGGGTGGGCTACCTGGCCCAGAACTCTCTAGTCTTACATATTTTATATGGTAGATGCACCTCTTCCATTTATCTATCCGCAGGGTGGGCTACCTGGCCCAGAACTCTCTAGTCTTACATATTTTATATGGTAGATGCACCTCTTCCATTTATCTATCCGCAGGGTGGGCTACCTGGCCCAGAACTCTCTAGTCTTACATATTTTATATGGTAGATGCACCTCTTCCATTTATCTATCCGCAGGGTGGGCTACCTGGCCCAGAACTCTCTAGTCTTACATATTTTATATGGTAGATGCACCTCTTCCATTTATCTATCCGCAGGGTGGGCTACCTGGCCCAGAACTCTCTAGTCTTACATATTTTATATGGTAGATGCACCTCTTCCATTTATCTATCCGCAGGGTGGGCTACCTGGCCCAGAACTCTCTAGTCTTACATATTTTATATGGTAGATGCACCTCTTCCATTTATCTATCCGCAGGGTGGGCTACCTGGCCCAGAACTCTCTAGTCTTACATATTTTATATGGTAGATGCACCTCTTCCATTTATCTATCCGCAGGGTGGGCTACCTGGCCCAGAACTCTCTAGTCTTACATATTTTATATGGTAGATGCACCTCTTCCATTTATCTATCCGCAGGGTGGGCTACCTGGCCCAGAACTCTCTAGTCTTACATATTTTATATGGTAGATGCACCTCTTCCATTTATCTATCCGCAGGGTGGGCTACCTGGCCCAGAACTCTCTAGTCTTACATATTTTATATGGTAGATGCACCTCTTCCATTTATCTATCCGCAGGGTGGGCTACCTGCCCCAGAACTCTCTAGTCTTACATATTTTATATGGTAGATGCACCTCTTCCATTTATCTATCCGCAGGGTGGGCTACCTGGCCCAGAACTCTCTAGTCTTACATATTTTATATGGTAGATGCACCTCTTCCATTTATCTATCCGCAGGGTGGGCTACCTGCCCCAGAACTCTCTAGTCTTACATATTTTATATGGTAGATGCACCTCTTCCATTTATCTATCCGCAGGGTGGGCTACCTGCCCCAGAACGCTCTTCTCTTTCCTGATGTTGTGTCGTACATAAGAACAGCCCGTAGCCGTGATATACTGGCCATATACCACACACCCTCGGGCCTTATTGCTTAATGAACCTACTCTCTCTCCTCTCCTGCCAGGGCTGGCTACCTGCCCCAGAACGTGCCCCTCCAGATCATCTGCTACCTGCCCCAGGAGAGAGAGTTCCTCCCCTGGCACGCCGCCAGCCGCTCCCTCTACCAGCTGGACAAGCTGCTGGACCGCACAGAGGACTACAGTCTCTTCAGTGTAGGTTATAACCTCTGACCTCTAACCCTGACCCTGACCCTAATCAAGCTGCTGGACCGCACAGAGGACTACATCCTCTTCAGTGTAGGTTATAACCTCTGACCTCTAACCCTGACCCTAATCAAGCTGCTGGACCGCATAGAGGACTACAGCCTCTTCAGTGTAGGTTATAACCTCTGACCCTAATCCTAACCCTGAACATAACCCTCCAACTACAGCCTCTTCAGTGTAGGTCATAACCTCTGACCCTAATCCTAACCCTAACCCTGACCATAACCCTCCAACTACAGCCTCTTCATAGTTTATAACCTCTGATCCTAATCCTAACCCTGACCCTGACCATAACCCTCCAACTACAGCCTCTTCAGTGTAGTTTATAACCTCTGATCCTAATCCTAACCCTGACCAGCCTGTTTGGTACAGCTGGTGCCCTCTCAGACCCTCTCTAAAGACCCCCGGCAACTTTCTGTGGATCA
>NC_048585.1:3205617-3273117 GCF_013265735.2 Oncorhynchus mykiss
ATCACCAAGCAGCTCTCCTCTCTCCTCTTCAGAGATCACCAAGCAGCTCTCCTCTCTCCTCTTCACATATCCCCAAGCAGCTCTCCTCTATCCTCTTCAGATATCACCAAGCAGCTCTCCTCTCTCCTCTTCAGATATCACCAAGCAGCTCTCCTCTCTCCTCTTCACATATCACAAAGCAGCTCTCCTCTCTCCTCTTCAGATATCACCAAGCAGCTCTCCTCTCTCCTCTTCAGATATCACCAAGCAGCTCTTCTCTCTCCTCTTCAGATATCACCAAGCAGCTCTCCTCTCTCCTCTTTACATATCACCAAGCAGCTCTCCTCTCTCCTCTTCACATATCACCAAGCAGCTCTCCTCTCTCCTCTTCAGATATCACCAAGCAGCTCTCCTCTCTCCTCTTCAGATATCACCAAGCAGCTCTCCTCTCTCCTCTTCAGATAACACCAAGCAGCTCTCCTCTCTTCATCTGAAAGAAGCTTATAGTCACACTCCGTTTTATAGCTCATTTTTACAGAGAAGAATGTCCCATTGTTGAATCCCAGTGGGCCTGACATAGATTTGTGTTCTGATCAATACGGCACGTTGGACATCCTTGCCAATATCGATGTTTCAAACGCCAAGTGTCCATTGAAACAGAATCTATCCCTTGTCTAATCCCTCCACCGGTTGCTCTCGGCAACACAAACAACAACATCCACAACAATGGCCCCCCACCTCTACACAGACGTGGTGATAACAACACTCTCTTCATCTCCGCTATGATACGAACATCCCTCATTCTGCCCTACAAGGTCTGATTGGTTCTCTGCGCATTCCTTCAGGAACACTGTCTAATGATCCTGGGTCTGATTGGTTCTCTGCATATTCCTTCAGTAACACTGTCTAATGATCCTGGGTCTGATTGGTTCTCTGCGTATTCCTTCAGGAACACTGTCTAATGATCCAGGATCTGATTGGTTCTCTGCATATTCCTTCAGTAACACTGTCTAATGATCCTGGGTCTGATTGGTTCTCTGCGTATTCCTTCAGGAACACTGTCTAATGATCCTGGGTCTGATTGGTTCTCTGCATATTCCTTCAGTAACACTGTCTAATGATCCTGGGTCTGATTGGTTCTCTGCGTATTCCTTCAGGAACACTGTCTAATGATCCTGGGTCTAAATGGTTCTCTGCGTATTCCTTCAGGACCACTGTCTAATGATCCTGGGTCTGATTGGTTCTCTGCGTATTCCTTCAGGAACACTGTCTAATGATCCAGGGTCTGATTGGTTCTCTGCGTATTCCTTCAGGAACACTGTCTAATGATCCAGGATCTGATTGGTTCTCTGCGTTTTCCTTCAGAATAATACAGAATAAACTAAGATAGGACATAGTGAAGATACTGTATCTGAGTCTGTCCATTGATGTCAGCAGTACTGCACTACACACTGTATATGTACACTGTACGCATGTGAGTGAGTTGAAAAGGGCTGGCACCCTATTCCCTTTATAGTGCACTACTTTAGACCAGGACTGGCACCCTAATCCCTTTATAGTGCACTACTTTAGACCAGGGCTGGCACCCTATCCCCTTTATAGTGCACTACTTTTGACCAGGTCTGGCACCCTATTCCCTTTATAGTGCACTACTTTAGACCAGGACTGGCACCCTATTCCCTTTATAGTGCACTACTTTAGACCAGGTCTGGCACCCTATTCCCTTTATAGTGCACTACTTTTGACCAGGACTGGCACCCTATTCCCTTTATAGTGCACTACTTTTGACCAGGACTGGCACCCTATTCCCTTTATAGTGCACTACTTTAGACCAGGGCTGGCACCCTATTCCCTTTATAGTGCACTACTTTAGACCAGGTCTGGCACCCTATCCCCTTTATAGTGCACTACTTTAGACCAGGGCTGGCACCCTATTCCCTTTATAGTGCACTACTTTTGACCAGGACTGGTACCCTATTCCCTTTATAGTGCACTACTTTAGACCAGGACTGGCACCCTATTCCCTTTATAGTGCACTACTTTTGACCAGGACTGGCACCCTATTCCCTTTATAGTGCACTACTTTAGACCAGGTCTGGCACCCTATCCCCTTTATAGTGCACTACTTTAGACCAGGTCTGGCACCCTATTCCCTTTATAGTGCACTACTTTAGACCAGGACTGGCACCCTATCCCCTTTATAGTGCACTACTTTAGACCAGGTCTGGCACCCTATTCCCGTGCACTACTTTAGACCAGGTCTGGCACCCTATTCCCTTTATAGTGCACTACTTTAGACCAGGACTGGCACCCTATTCCCTTTATAGTGCACTACTTTAGACCAGGACTGGCACCCTATCCCCTTTATAGTGCACTACTTTTGACCAGGGCTGGCACCCTATTCCCTTTATAGTGCACTACTTTAGACCAGGACTGGCACCCTATTCCCTTTATAGTGCACTACTTTAGACCAGGTCTGGCACCCTATTCCCGTGCACTACTTTAGACCAGGTCTGGCACCCTATTCCCTTTATAGTGCACTACTTTAGACCAGGACTGGCACCCTATTCCCTTTATAGTGCACTACTTTAGACCAGGTCTGGCACCCTATCCCCTTTATAGTGCACTACTTTAGACCAGGGCTGGCACCCTATTCCCTTTATAGTGCACTACTTTTGACCAGGGCTGGCACCCTATTCCCTTTATAGTGCACTACTTTAGACCAGGTCTGGCACCCTATTCCTTTTATAGTGCACTACTTTGACCAGGGCTGGCACCCTATTCCCTTTATAGTGCACTACTTTAGACCAGGACTGGCACCCTATTCCCTTTATAGTGCAAGGGAATAGGGTGCCATTTGGGATGCAGACCAAGTCAAAAACTCCCCATCTTAAAGCATAAGCTCTTCATAAAACCCCACTGCCCTCGCCACATGGCTTTATGATCAAGGTAGTAATGTGTGACGGCTGAGCTCAGCAGCGTTAATGTGGAACGCTCATACCTGGTGTGGTCCACATCTTCCTGTGTCCTCCTCACACTATCTCCATCTATAAAGAGGAGGGAGAGGGAGAGGGAGGGAGGGAGGGAGGGAGGGAGGGAGGGAGGGAGGGAGGGAGGGAGGGAGAGGGAGAGAGAGAGAGAGAGAGAGAGAGAGAGAGAGAGAGAGAGAGAGAGAAAGAGAGAGAGAAAGAGAGAGATTGAGAGAGAGAGAGAGAGAGAGAGAGAGAGAGATGCATATATATATATAGAGAGAGAGAGAGAGACAGTGAGAAAGATAGAAAGAGAGTCACCTTTCACTGTAAAAACACTGACTCTTGGTTTCCTAAAGTGTAACCTGCAGTGATTTAACCTACAGTAGCTCTTGTACCAGAGAGAGCTGCCAGTAGAGCTGTTGATCTGGCGGTCTGCTCTCTCAGTCTCTGTTTTACCATCACCACATCATCCATCAGTTGTAGAGTCTGAATGAAAGACTCAATGTGAATATTAGGGAACATCGTGGCCTAGAAAGTTAATTATTTCCGTCATCGTTGTGAGAGACTGCATGGAGAGAGAGAGCAGTAATATTGTGTCTTCAGTCATTATGTCTCTGTCTCTATCACACTTTGACCACACACCAGGTATATTCAGGATTTTTTTTTTTTTTGGGGGGGGGGGGGGGGGTGGCTTTTTCCACAAGCTGCATTTCTACACAAGATTGCGTTGGGGAAACTATGCTAGAGTGTAGATTCCCGAGGCTCTCCCAAACCCCCTGTGTGCCATGGACCCAGTCAGCAGAAGTGTTTTGCTCGGTAAGGTCTTGCTATAGTAAACTTTCTCCAAAGCCTTGATTCCTCTCGAGAGCCAGAAAATGTCATGCTCTCAATCTATTGTCGAAATACAGTGCATGAAAGCCCAGCATCCCATGACACATCATTATGGATTTTCAGTTTTTCTTTTTACTACAGCCTGAGCAGCAGCTAGACTTTCCCCGGTTCAATCCCCAGTCCAGTCATTATAATAGGAACCACATCTTAGGCTTGGATTTCAGGATGGACAAGATACTTAAGGACCGTTAAGTTATCGGTGGTGCAGGACACGTCTGCTCTGTATGACTTTGGGTTTTCACTACAACATCACAGGGAGCGGAACCTCTGGACGCAACGTTTCAACAAACAACCTCTTAACACATTGACAACACACACAGTCACCCATGAGGGTTTTTTAACATGTTAATAGATGGACACAATCAGGGACAGGATTCAGACAACCTTGTCAGTTGGAGCATCTGAAACTCTTTGTCAGTTGGAGCATCTAAAACTCTTTGTCAGTTGGAGCATCTAAAACTCTTTGTTGTCAGTTGGAGCATCTAAAACTCTTTGTCAGTTGGAGCATCTAAAACTCTTTGTTGTCAGTTGGAGCATCTAAAACTCTTTGTTGTCAGTTGGAGCATCTAAAACTCTTTGTCAGTTGGAGCATCTAAAACTCTTTGTTGTCAGTTGGAGCATCTAAAACTCTTTGTTGTCAGTTGGAGCATCTAAAACTCTTTGTTGTCAGTTGGAGCATCTAAAACTCTTTGTCAGTTGGAGCATCTGAAACTCTTTGTCAGTTGGAGCATCTAAAACTCTTTGTCAGTTGGAGCATCTAAAACTTTTTGTTGTCAGTTGGAGCATCTAAAACTCTTTGTCAGTTGGAGCATCTAAAACTCTTTGTCAGTTGGAGCATCTAACACTTTTTGTTGTCAGTTGGAGCATCTAAAACTCTTTGTCAGTTGGAGCATCTAAAACTCTTTGTCAGTTGGAGCATCTAAAACTTTGTGTTGTCAGTTGGAGCCACTAAAACTCTTTGTCAGTTGGAGCATCTGAAACTCTTTGTCAGTTGGAGCATCTGAAACTCTTTGTCAGTTGGAGCATCTAAAACTCTTTGTTGTCAGTTGGAGCATCTAAAACTCTTTGTCAGTTGGAGCATCTGAAACTCTTTGTCAGTTGGAGCATCTAAAACTCTTTGTTGTCAGTTGGAGCATCTAAAACTCTTTGTTGTCAGTTGGAGCATCTAAAACTCTTTGTTGTCAGTTGGAGCCACTAAAACTCTTTGTCAGTTGGAGCATCTAAAACTCTTTGTCAGTTGGAGCATCTGAAACTCTTTGTCAGTTGGAGCATCTAAAACTCTTTGTCAGTTGGAGCATCTAAAACTTTTTGTTGTCAGTTGGAGCATCTAAAACTCTTTGTCAGTTGGAGCATCTGAAACTCTTTGTCAGTTGGAGCATCTGAAACTCTTTGTCAGTTGGAGCATCTAAAACTCTTTGTTGTCAGTTGGAGCATCTGAAACTCTTTGTCAGTTGGAGCATCTGAAACTCTTTGTCAGTTGGAGCATCTGAAACTCTTTGTTGTCAGTTGGAGCATCTAAAACTCTTTGTCAGTTGGAGCATCTGAAACTCTTTGTCAGTTGGAGCATCTGAAACTCTTTGTTGTCAGTTGGAGCATCTAAAACTCTTTGTCAGTTGGAGCATCTGAAACTCTTTGTCAGTTGGAGCATCTAAAACTTTTTGTTGTCAGTTGGAGCATCTAAAACTCTTTGTCAGTTGGAGCATCTGAAACTCTTTGTCAGTTGGAGCATCTGAAACTCTTTGTCAGTTGGAGCATCTAAAACTCTTTGTTGTCAGTTGGAGCATCTGAAACTCTTTGTCAGTTGGAGCATCTGAAACTCTTTGTCAGTTGGAGCATCTGAAACTCTTTGTTGTCAGTTGGAGCATCTAAAACTCTTTGTCAGTTGGAGCATCTGAAACTCTTTGTCAGTTGGAGCATCTGAAACTCTTTGTTGTCAGTTGGAGCATCTAAAACTCTTTGTCAGTTGGAGCATCTGAAACTCTTTGTCAGTTGGAGCATCTAAAACTCTTTGTCAGTTGGAGCATCTAAAACTCTTTGTCAGTTGGAGCATCTAAAACTCTTTGTCAGTTGGAGCATCTAAAAGTCTTTGTCAGTTGGAGCATCTAAAACTCTTTGTCAGTTGGAGCATCTGAAACTCTTTGTCAGTTGGAGCATCTAAAACTCTTTGTCAGTTGGAGCATCTGAAACTGTTTGTTGTCAGTTGGAGCATCTGAAACTCTTTGTTGTCAGTTGGAGCATCTAAAACTCTTTGTTGTCAGTTGGAGCATCTAAAACTCTTTGTTGTCAGTTGGAGCATCTGAAACTCTTTGTCAGTTGGAGCATCTGGAACTCTTTGTTGTCAGTTGGAGCATCTAAAACTCTTTGTCAGTTGGAGCATCTGAAACTCTTTGTTGTCAGTTGGAGCATCTGAAACTCTTTGTTGTCAGTTGGAGCATCTGAAACTCTTTGTCAGTTGGAGCATCTAAAACATTTTGTTGTCAGTTGGAGCATCTGAAACTCTTTGTTGTCAGTTGGAGCATCTAAAACTCTTTGTTGTCAGTTGGAGCATCTAAAACTCTTTGTTGTCGGTTGGAGCATCTAAAACTCTTTGTTGTCAGTTGGAGCATCTGAAACTCTTTGTCAGTTGGAGCATCTGAAACTCTTTGTTGTCAGTTGGAGCATCTAAAACTCTTTGTCAGTTGGAGCATCTGAAACTCTTTGTCAGTTTGAGCATCTGAAACTCTTTGTTGTCAGTTGGAGCATCTAAAACTCTTTGTTGTCAGTTGGAGCATCTGAAACTCTTTGTTGTCAGTTGGAGCATCTAAAACTCTTTGTTGTCAGTTGGAGCATCTGAAACTCTTTGTCAGTTGGAGCATCTGAAACTCTTTGTTGTCAGTTGGAGCATCTGAAACTCTTTGTCAGTTGGAGCATCTGAAACTCTTTGTCAGTTGGAGCATCTGAAACTCTTTGTCAGTTGGAGCATCTAAAACTCTTTGTCAGTTGGAGCATCTGAAACTCTTTGTTGTCAGTTGGAGCATCTGAAACTCTTTGTTGTCAGTTGGAGCATCTGAAACTCTTTGTCAGTTGGAGCCACTAAAACTCTTTGTTGTCAGTTGGAGCATCTAAAACTCTTTGTCAGTTGGAGCCACTAAAACTCTTTGTCAGTTGGAGCATCTAAAACTCTTTGTCAGTTGGAGCATCTAAAACTCTTTGTCAGTTGGAGCCACTAAAACTCTTTGTTGTCAGTTGGAGCATCTGAAACTCTTTGTCAGTTGGAGCCACTAAAACTATTTGTCAGTTGGAGCATCTGAAACTCTTTGTCAGTTGGAGCATCTAAAACTCTTTGTCAGTTGGAGCATCTGAAACTCTTTGTCAGTTGGAGCATCTAAAACTCTTTGTCAGTTGGAGCATCTGAAACTCTTTGTTGTCAGTTGGAGCATCTGAAACTCTTTGTTGTCAGTTGGAGCATCTAAAACTCTTTGTTGTCAGTTGGAGCCACTAAAACTCTTTGTCAGTTGGAGCATCTGAAACTCTTTGTCAGTTGCAGCATCTAAAACTCTTTGTCAGTTGGAGCATCTGAAACTCTTTGTCAGTTGGAGCATCTAAAACTCTTTGTCAGTTGGAGCATCTGAAACTCTTTGTTGTCAGTTGGAGCATCTAAAACTCTTTGTTGTCAGTTGGAGCATCTGAAACTCTTTGTCAGTTGGAGCATCTGAAACTCTTTGTTGTCAGTTGGAGCATCTGAAACTCTTTGTCAGTTGGAGCATCTGAAACTCTTTGTCAGTTGGAGCATCTGAAACTCTTTGTCAGTTGGAGCATCTAAAACTCTTTGTCAGTTGGAGCATCTAAAACTCTTTGTCAGTTGGAGCATCTAAAACTCTTTGTCAGTTGGAGCATCTGAAACTCTTTGTCAGTTGGAGCATCTAAAACTCTTTGTCAGTTGGAGCATCTGAAACTCTTTGTTGTCAGTTGGAGCATCTGAAACTCTTTGTTGTCAGTTGGAGCATCTAAAACTCTTTGTTGTCAGTTGGAGCATCTAAAACTCTTTGTTGTCAGTTGGAGCATCTGAAACTCTTTGTCAGTTGGAGCATCTGGAACTCTTTGTTGTCAGTTGGAGCATCTAAAACTCTTTGTCAGTTGGAGCATCTGAAACTCTTTGTTGTCAGTTGGAGCATCTGAAACTCTTTGTTGTCAGTTGGAGCATCTGAAACTCTTTGTCAGTTGGAGCATCTAAAACTCTTTGTTGTCAGTTGGAGCATCTGAAACTCTTTGTTGTCAGTTGGAGCATCTAAAACTCTTTGTTGTCAGTTGGTGCATCTAAAACTCTTTGTTGTCGGTTGGAGCATCTAAAACTCTTTGTTGTCAGTTGGAGCATCTGAAACTCTTTGTCAGTTGGAGCATCTGAAACTCTTTGTTGTCAGTTGGAGCATCTAAAACTCTTTGTAAGTTGGAGCATCTGAAACTCTTTGTCAGTTTGAGCATCTGAAACTCTTTGTTGTCAGTTGGAGCATCTAAAACTCTTTGTTGTCAGTTGGAGCATCTGAAACTCTTTGTTGTCAGTTGGAGCATCTAAAACTCTTTGTTGTCAGTTGGAGCATCTGAAACTCTTTGTCAGTTGGAGCATCTGAAACTCTTTGTTGTCAGTTGGAGCATCTGAAACTCTTTGTCAGTTGGAGCATCTGAAACTCTTTGTCAGTTGGAGCATCTGAAACTCTTTGTCAGTTGGAGCATCTAAAACTCTTTGTCAGTTGGAGCATCTGAAACTCTTTGTTGTCAGTTGGAGCATCTGAAACTCTTTGTTGTCAGTTGGAGCATCTGAAACTCTTTGTCAGTTGGAGCCACTAAAACTCTTTGTTGTCAGTTGGAGCATCTAAAACTCTTTGTCAGTTGGAGCCACTAAAACTCTTTGTCAGTTGGAGCATCTAAAACTCTTTGTCAGTTGGAGCATCTAAAACTCTTTGTCAGTTGGAGCCACTAAAACTCTTTGTTGTCAGTTGGAGCATCTGAAACTCTTTGTCAGTTGGAGCCACTAAAACTATTTGTCAGTTGGAGCATCTGAAACTCTTTGTCAGTTGGAGCATCTAAAACTCTTTGTCAGTTGGAGCATCTGAAACTCTTTGTCAGTTGGAGCATCTAAAACTCTTTGTCAGTTGGAGCATCTGAAACTCTTTGTTGTCAGTTGGAGCATCTGAAACTCTGTTGTCAGTTGGAGCATCTAAAACTCTTTGTTGTCAGTTGGAGCCACTAAAACTCTTTGTCAGTTGGAGCATCTGAAACTCTTTGTCAGTTGCAGCATCTAAAACTCTTTGTCAGTTGGAGCATCTGAAACTCTTTGTCAGTTGGAGCATCTAAAACTCTTTGTCAGTTGGAGCATCTGAAACTCTTTGTTGTCAGTTGGAGCATCTGAAACTCTTTGTTGTCAGTTGGAGCATCTAAAACTCTTTGTTGTCAGTTGGTGCATCTAAAACTCTTTGTTGTCAGTTGGAGCATCTGAAACTCTTTGTCAGTTGGAGCATCTGAAACTCTTTGTTGTCAGTTGGAGCATCTGAAACTCTTTGTCAGTTGGAGCATCTGAAACTCTTTGTCAGTTGGAGCATCTGAAACTCTTTGTCAGTTGGAGCATCTAAAACTCTTTGTCAGTTGGAGCATCTGAAACTCTTTGTTGTCAGTTGGAGCATCTGAAACTCTTTGTTGTCAGTTGGAGCATCTGAAACTCTTTGTCAGTTGGAGCATCTAAAACTCTTTGTTGTCAGTTGGAGCATCTGAAACTCTTTGTTGTCAGTTGGAGCATCTAAAACTCTTTGTTGTCAGTTGGAGCATCTAAAACTCTTTGTTGTCAGTTGGAGCATCTAAAACTCTTTGTTGTCAGTTGGAGCATCTAAAATTCTTTGTCAGTTGGAGCATCTAAAACTCTTTGTTGTCAGTTGGAGCATCTAAAACTCTTTGTTGTCAGTTGGAGCATCTAAAACTCTTTGTCAGTTGGAGCATCTAAAACTCTTTGTCAGTTGGAGCATCTAAAACTCTTTGTTGTCAGTTGGAGCATCTAAAACTCTTTGTCAGTTGGAGCATCTGAAACTCTTTGTTGTCAGTTGGAGCATCTGAAACTCTTTGTTGTCAGTTGGAGCATCTGAAACTCTTTGTCAGTTGGATTATCTAAAACTCTTTGTTGTCAGTTGGAGCATCTGAAACTCTTTGTTGTCAGTTGGAGCATCTAAAACTCTTTGTTGTCAGTTGGAGCATCTAAAACTCTTTGTTGTCAGTTGGAGCATCTAAAACTCTTTGTTGTCAGTTGGAGCATCTAAAATTCTTTGTCAGTTGGAGCATCTAAAACTCTTTGTTGTCAGTTGGAGCATCTAAAACTCTTTGTTGTCAGTTGGAGCATCTAAAACTCTTTGTCAGTTGGAGCATCTAAAACTCTTTGTCAGTTGGAGCATCTAAAACTCTTTGTTGTCAGTTGGAGCATCTAAAACTCTTTGTCAGTTGGAGCATCTAAAACTCTTTGTTGTCAGTTGGAGCATCTAAAACTCTTTGTCAGTTGGAGCATCTAAAACTCTTTGTTGTCAGTTGGAGCATCTAAAACTCTTTGTCAGTTGGAGCATCTAAAATTCTTTGTCAGTTGGAGCATCTAAAACTCTTTGTTGTCAGTTGGAGCATCTAAAACTCTTTGTTGTCATTTGGAGCATCTAAAACTCTTTGTCAGTTGGAGCATCTAAAACTCTTTGTCAGTTGGAGCATCTAAAACTCTTTGTTGTCAGTTGGAGCATCTAAAACTCTTTGTCAGTTGGAGCATCTAAAACTCTTTGTTGTCAGTTGGAGCATCTAAAACTCTTTGTCAGTTGGAGCATCTAAAACTCTTTGTTGTCAGTTGGAGCATCTAAAACTCTTTGTCAGTTGGAGCATCTAAAACTCTTTGTCAGTTGGAGCATCTAAAACTCTTTGTCAGTTGGAGCATCTGAAACTATTTGTCAGTTGGAGCATCTAAAACTCTTTGTTGTCAGTTGGAGCATCTAAAACTCTTTGTCAGTTGGAGCATCTAAAACTCTTTGTCAGTTGGAGCATCTAAAACTCTTTGTCAGTTGGAGCATCTAAAACTCTTTGTCAGTTGGAGCATCTAAAACTCTTTGTCAGTTGGAGCATCTAAAACTCTTTGTTGTCAGTTGGAGCATCTGAAACTCTTTGTTGTCAGTTGGAGCATCTAAAGCTCTTTGTCAGTTGGAGCATCTAAAACTCTTTGTCAGTTGGAGCATCTAAAACTCTTTGTTGTCAGTTGGAGCATCTGAAACTCTTTGTTGTCAGTTGGAGCATCTAAAACTCTTTGTCAGTTGGAGCATCTAAAACTCTTTGTTGTCAGTTGGAGCATCTGAAACTCTTTGTTGTCAGTTGGAGCATCTAAAACTCTTTGTCAGTTGGAGCATCTAAAACTCTTTGTCAGTTGGAGCATCTAAAACTCTTTGTTGTCAGTTGGAGCATCTGAAACTCTTTGTTGTCAGTTGGAGCATCTAAAACTCTTTGTCAGTTGGAGCATCTGAAACTCTTTGTCAGTTGGAGCATCTGAAACTCTTTGTTGTCAGTTGGAGCATCTAAAACTCTTTGTCAGTTGGAGCATCTAAAACTCTTTGTTGTCAGTTGGAGCATCTGAAACTCTTTGTTGTCAGTTGGAGCATCTAAAACTCTTTGTCAGTTGGAGCATCTAAAACTCTTGGTTGTCAGTTGGAGCATCTGAAACTCTTTGTTGTCAGTTGGAGCATCTAAAACTCTTTGACAGTTGGAGCATCTAAAACTCTTTGTTGTCAGTTGGAGCATCTAAAACTCTTTGTCAGTTGGAGCATCTAAAACTCTTGGTTGTCAGTTGGAGCATCTAAAACTCTTTGTTGTCAGTTGGAGCATCTAAAACTCTTTGTCAGTTGGAGCGTCTAAAACTCTTTGTTGTCAGTTGGAGCATCTAAAACTCTTTGTTGTCAGTTGGAGCATCTAAAACTCTTTGTTGTCAGTTGGAGCATCTGAAACTCTTTTTGTCGGTTGAAAACAAATGTAATGGTGCTCAACTCCCAACAACCCCCAGGACATTTTAACATTAGCATCGCCATTGACGCAAAACAGTCCATTTCTAAACGCTTTCATTTAGTTTAGTTATAGACACACTATATAGAGATGGAGCATGTTCTGCCATTGTTAAAAAACGCAGCCCATGTCTCTAGTTTAGTATAGTAGTATAATGTCTACAACATTATTGTGCCTCGCTGAGACGTGAACTCCACAAACAAGGGCTCTGTTCCAAGCAAATATACACTCTGTTTACACTCTGTTTACACTCTGTTTACACAACGCTGTTAGATAGTCAATCTCTTTGACTTCTCTGAGGATTCTGGTCCGCTTGGTATTGATTTGTTAACCTTTGTTTAATCAGGGTAAAAATCCTTTGAGGTTAAAAATGATAAAGTGAGGAAGACCTGAAAAGAAGCCCGACTGACACAAACAGCAGGAAATACTGAATACTAATGTTATCGTAGTAGTTTAAAGGAGAATGAAATTGGTAATGTAATTGGTTTGTGTGTGCGCGCCTGCTTGTATGCGTGTTTGTGTGTATGCGTGTGTGTGGTGTGTGTACCCTTCCCTGCAGGATCCCTCCCAACGTGCGTGACATAGTGTACTGTACGGGCGTGTCTCTGATGGATGAGGACGTGTGGGAGTTTATCTGGATGAAGTTCCACTCCACAACAGCCATCTCAGAGAAGAAGGTTCTCCTGGAGGCTCTCACCTGCAGCGACAATGGCTTCCTGCTCAACCGGTGAGTCATTTGTAACAGAACTTTATTGTTCCCTCACAGGGAAACAGAACTTTATTGTTCCCTCACAGGGAAACAGAACTTTATTGTTCCTTCACATGGAAACAACTTTCTGCTCAACCGGTGAGTCAATATTAAATAACTTTATTGATCCATCACATGGAATTTCACAACAGCTTTGTGGTCAACTGGTGAGTAAACCACATTTAGCATCTCCTGGCTTCCACACATAGCCTACAAGCTGATGCAGTCCTTCGGAACATCTACATTTTATAAAGTCTAATAAATCCATGTGATACAGCCTACAGCACCACAATAAATCCATTATTTGAGACGGGTCTAAAGAAACATTAAAAAATGTAGTCTCTTCCAGAAGAACAGAATAACATTCTGTCCTATCCTTATGATAGGTCCTGATCCATTTATTTTTTATCTTAAAAAACTCCCTAATCCCTGCCGATGACAAGCATACCCATAATATGATGCAGGCACCTCCATTTTGTATTCAGGACACAAAGTCCATTTCTCTGACAAATATTTTGCAGTATTACTTTAGTGTCTTATTGCAAACAGGAAGCGTGTTTTGGAACATTTTTTATTCTGTACAGGCTTCCTTCTTTTCCCTCTGTGATTTAGGTATTGTGGAGTAACTACAATGTTGTTGATCCATCCTCAGTTTTCTCCTATCACAGCCATTTAACTCTGTAACTGTGATGAATGATGAAATCATGATGAAATCCCTGAGCGGTTTCCTTCCTCTCCGTCAACTGAGTTAGGAAGGACGCCTGTATCTTTGTAGTGACTGGATGTATTGATACACCATCCAAAGTGTAATTAATAACTTCATCATGCTCAAAGGGATGTTCAATGTTTTATTTTTTACTCATCTACCAATAGGAGCCCTTCTTTGCGAGGCATTGGAAAACCTCCCTGGTCTTTGTCGTTGAGTCTGTGCTTGAAATTCACTGCTCGACTGAGGGACCTTACAGATAATTGTATGTGTGCAGCACAGATATGGGGTAGTCATTAAACCATGGTGTTGTACAACATCGTTGCACACAGAGTGAGTCCATGCAACATATTATCTGACTTGCACATGTTGACTCCTGAACTTATTCAGGCTTGCCTTAATTAACAAAGGGGTGGAATACTTTATTGCCTCAAGACATTTCAGGTTTTTATATCTTTATTATTATTTTTGTGAACATAATTCCACTTTGACATAATGGGGAATTGTTTGTAGACAAGTGTCACAAAATCTAAATGTAATCCGTTTTTAAATTCAGGCTGTAACTGAAACAAGATGTGGGGAAACGTCACGGGGTGTGAATCCTTTCCTAAGGCTCTGTGTGTTCCTACAGTTACTATACAAGTATAGGACCACGTTGGTTGAGTCACTGGGAGACGTTAGAGGCTCACCTAGACCTTCTCTTTTCTATGGATGTGAAATATCTCTCATTTCAAATGGCCCTGTCCTTCGCCCATGTAGGGGATGTGAAATGGCCCTGTCCTTCGCCCATGTAACGGATGTGAAATGGCCCTGTCCTTCGCCCATGTAACGGATGTGAAATGGCCCTGTCTTTCGCCCATGTAACGGATGTGAAATGGCCCTGTCCTTCGCCCATGTAACGGATGTGAAACGGCCCTGTCCTTCGCCCATGTAACGGATGTGAAATGGCCCTGTCCTTCGCCCATGTAACGGATGTGAAATGGCCCTGTCCTTCGCCCATGTAACGGATGTGAAATGGCCCTGTCCTTCGCCCATGTAACGGATGTGAAACGGGCCTGTCCTTCGCCCATGTAGGGGATGTGAAACGGCCCTGTCTTTCGCCCATGTAACGGAGGTGAAACGGGCCTGTCCTTCGCCCATGTAACAGATGTGAAACGGGCCTGTCCTTCGCCCATGTAACGGATGTGAAACGGGCCTGTCCTTCGCCCATGTAACGGATGTGAAATGGCCCTGTCCGTCGCCCATGTAACGGATGTGAAATGGCCCTGTCCTTCGCCCATGTAACGGATGTGAAATGGCCCTGTCCTTCGCCCATGTAACGGATGTGAAACGGCCCTGTCCTTCGCCCATGTAACGGATGTGAAATGGCCCTGTCCTTCGCCCATGTAACGGATGTGAAATGGCCCTGTCCTTCGCCCATGTAGCGGATGTGAAACGGCCCTGTCCTTCGCCCATGTAACGGATGTGAAACGGCTAGCTAGCTAGCGGTGGTGCGCGCTAATAGCGTTTCAATCGGTGACGTCACTCGAGACCTTGAATTAGTTGTTCCCCCGCGGCTTTTGAGGAGCGATGTGTAACGATGCTTCGTGGGTGGCTGATGTTGATGTGTGCGGAGGGTCCCTGGTTCGCTCCCGGGTATGGGCGAGGGAACGGCTTAAAGTTATACTGTTACACCCACACAGTAGCCTTGAAACACTGCAGTGGAAGGAAGAGTGTGTCTGTGTAGGGCTGTGTGTTGACTGACTATATATACCCCAGTGGCCTTGAATCACTGCAGTGGAAGGAAGAGTAGGGCTGTGTAGGGCTGTGTGTTTACTGACTATATACCCCAGTGGCCTTGAAACACTGCAGTGGATGGAAGAGTAGGGCTGTGTAGGGCTGTGTGTTTACTGACTATATACCCCAGTGGCCTTGAAACACTGCAGTGGAAGGAAGAGTAGGGCTGTGTAGGGCTGTGTGTTTACTGACTATATACCCCAGTGGCCTTGTTCTCCCTCCTTTCTCCCTGAAACCCTTGGAGGTTCAATACCTGGATGGTGGGACATTACGACGGGCTCCAGTCCTTAGTAGAGAGTGGGGATTCCCAGTAACCTTGCAGGTAGAGAGTGGGGATTCCCAGTAACCCTGCAGGTAGAATCAGAGAGCTGATGGAGAGAACATGTTTATAGTACTATGTACCGTAGGATTTGACCTTTAGGTTAATACTAGGAACTAGAATACTGTACTGTAGGATTTGACCTTTAGGTTAATACCAGGAACTAGAATACTGTACTGTAGGATTTGACCTTTAGGTTAATACCAGGAACTAGAATACTGTACTGTAGGATTTGACCTTTAGGTTAATACCAGGAACTAGAATACTGTACTGTAGGATTTGACCTTTAGGTTAATACCAGGAACTAGAATACTGTACTGTAGGATTTGATCTTTAGGTTAATACCAGGAACTAGAATACTGTACTGTAGGATTTGACCTTTAGGTTAATACCAGGAACTAGAATACTGTACTGTAGGATTTGACCTTTAGGTTAATACCAGGAACTAGAATACTGTACTGTAGGATTTGACCTTTAGGTTAATACCAGGAACTAGAATACTGTACTGTAGGATTTGATCTTTAGGTTAATACCAGGAACTAGAATACTGTACTGTAGGATTTGACCTTTAGGTTAATACCAGGAACTAGAATACTGTACTGTAGGATTTGACCTTTAGGTTAATACCAGGAACTAGAATACTGTACTGTAGGATTTGACCTTTAGGTTAATACCAGGAACTAGAATACTGTACTGTAGGATTTGACCTTTAATACAGGTTATGTATCCAGGTTAAAGACCTCACCACCATGACTCACCAGGATAGTTACAGTATGAGATGTGGAAGGACAGGCACTTCCTGATTTGAAGCGAGTCAATCTGAAACACACATAACCCTTGCTTTGTTAATCTAGTCCTCTGTCTACACTAGCATTGAACTTCAGAATCAATTGGGGTATTCGAAGGGGTATGCTAGTATGGACACACATCATATTGGTACCCAGATTTTGTCGGAGCACACTGAACAAGGCCCTCTCATTCACAGTACAACCCTCTAGTGTCCCCTATAGAGGCCGGGGGCCCCTATATGAACACCAGAGAGGAGATTGCAGTAAGCATGACAGGGGCCAGCTGTATAGACACCAGAGAGGAGATTGCAGTAAGCATGACAGGGGCCAGCTGTATAGACACCAGAGAGGAGATTGCAGTAAGCATGACAGGGGCTAGCTGTATAGACACCAGAGAGGAGATTGCAGTAAGCATGACAGGGGCCAGCTGTATAGACACCAGAGAGGAGATTGCAGTAAGCATGACAGGGGCTAGCTGTATAGACACCAGAGAGGAGATTGCAGTAAGCATGACAGGGGCCAGCTGTATAGTCACCAGAGAGGAGATTGCGGTAAGCATGACATATGGATTTTCAGGAAGCAGGGTAGTTAGTATGTAAAGTGGTTGTCAGGGCGATGATAGTATAATTCATGGTTTATAATCCCTGCAGGTCTCCGTGATCCATCACTAATCGATCAGTAGTAAACCAGATGAGCGCCTGCCACTTGACAACAATCCTAAATCTGATCATAGGAATTATCTGGCTGTCAAATAACAGCTATTATCCGTGGTTTAAAAACACATTTACTAAATGTGTCTCTCTCGGTATCTTTTCCTGGCAACTTGTGTCATCTGGGGCTAATGAAGATGCCTGGAGAGAAAACAGTGATAATAGCCAGAATTCTTATTACCATAACTGTGTTTCGGAGAGGAGGAGAACAAGGGGCATTAGTTCGCAGGCTGTGGAACAGAGAGTGGAGTATCTGGACACATTGTGCCAGACAGGCCAGGGAGACAGAAGGCAGGAGACACACCAACAAGCTCTACAGCTAATTAGTATGAGTCACAGTCCTGCGGAAGGGTATTGGCATGCCTGAGGAGAGTTAAAGGAGTGTGTGGGGTGAGGTGGGGGGGGGGGTGGAGGAGCTTGTGCTACGTGCCAAGGCACTCACCTCACCCCTCTCCTAATGTGTGTCAACGCTGAATAAAATGCCACACGCCTGTAAAACGCCAAGGCACGCCCCTCACCCCGTCACCAGTGTGTGTGTGTGTGTGTGTGTGTGTGTGTGTGTGTGTGTGTGTGTGTGTGCACGTGTGTGTGTGCACGTGTGTGTACGTGTGTGTGTACGTGTGTGTACCTGTGTGTACCTGTGTGTGTGTACGTGTGTATGTCTGTGTGTATGTGTACGTGTATGTGTATGTGTGCATGCGTTCGTGCAAGTGTGTGTGTGTTGTGTGTGTGACACTTGCCATTGCGCCCTCTCACCCCTCTACCATTGTAATCCAGGCAGGGCAGAATAAAAAGCAGAGCATGTGTAGCAGCTGTGATCCTGTCCCTCTGAGACCTGGGGGAGAACAATGAGTCTGTTACGCTCCACAGGACCAGGAAGAAGCTACCTAGCAGAGGATGAAGCTGCTGGAGCTTTAGGGGCTTAATTGAATGGAGTGAATCATTTACTTTACAATGTACAGAGGCTGTGTCACAAACGGCACCCTATTCCCTACTTAAGGAGAAGCAGGAATGTAGTCTCTCTCAGAATCAATGATTTTAAGGCTTTAAGGCACACTTGAATTTCACACCGCATGCACTACTGAAGGTTGAAAATAAAACCCATGTCTGTGATTAGATCAGAGTGTGTGTGTGTGTGTGTGTGTGTGTGTCCGTGCCTGTTTGCGTGTTTTCAGGGGGGTTATCTTAGGCACGTAAGTGATACTCCATCTACAGACAAGAAAACTGGACAGGATAGACAAGATATGCCTTCCAGCTCCCCGCTCGGCTCTGGGGCTCTGAGTCTCTGAGGCTCTGAGGCTCTGAGGCACTGAGGCTCTGGGGCTCTGAGGCTCTGAGGCTCTGGGGCTCTGAGGCTCTGGGGCTCTGAGGCTCTGAGGCTCTGGGGCTCTGAGGCTCTGAGGCTCTGAGGCACTGAGGCTCTGAGGCTCTGAGGCACTGAAGCACTGAGGCTCTGAGACTCTGAGGCTGGAATAGATGGGCCCTGCATTTAGTATTGATTTCTGTCTCCTCTGCACCTTTGGACTAAATTGTATCCTTCTCCTCAATGTTTTTATTAATGCATGATGTGATCTCAGCGCAGGATAAACCCTGCCTTCCCTGATAGACCATGTTCAGCCTGTTCTACAACGAGGTGATCTCAGCGCAGGATAAACCCTGCCTTCCCTGATAGACCATGTTCAGCTCTGCTCTACAACGAGGTGATCTCAGCGCAGGATAAACCCTGCCTTCCCTGATAGACCATGTTCAGCTCTGCTCTACAACGAGGTGATCTCAGCGCAGGATAAACCCTGCCTTCCCTGATAGACCATGTTCAGCCTGCTCTACAACGAGGTGATCTCAGCGCAGGATAAACCCTGCCTTCCCTGATAGACCATGTTCAGCCTGCTCTACAACGAGGTGATCTCAGCGCAGGATAAACCCTGCCTTCCCTGATAGACCATGTTCAGCTCTGCTCTACAACGAGGTGATCTCAGCGCAGGATAAACCCTGCCTTCCCTGATAGACCATGTTCAGCCTGCTCTACAACGAGGTGGTCTCAGCGCAGGATAAACCCTGCCTTCCCTGATAGACCATGTTCAGCTCTGCTCTACAACGAGGTGGTCTCAGCGCAGGATAAACCCTGCCTTCCCTGATAGACCATGTTCAGCTCTGCTCTACAACGAGGTGATCTCAGCGCAGGATAAACCCTGCCTTCCCTGATAGACCATGTTGAGCCTGCTCTACAACGAGGTGATCTCAGCGCAGGATAAACCCTGCCTTCCCTGATAGACCATGTTCAGCCTGCTCTAAAACGAGGTGATCTCAGCGCAGGATAAACCCTGCCTTCCCTGATAGACCATGTTCAGCCTGCTCTAAGACAAGGTGATCTCAGCGCAGGATAAACCCTGCCTTCCCTGATAGACCATGTTCAGCCTGCTCTAAGACAAGGTGATCTCAGCGCAGGATAAACCCTGCCTTCCCTGATAGACCATGTTCAGCCTGCTCTAAGACGAGGTGATCTCAGCGCAGGATAAACCCTGCCTTCCCTGATAGACCATGTTCAGCTCTGCTCTACAACGAGGTGATCTCAGCACAGGATAAACCCTGCCTTCCCTGATAGACCATGTTCAGCTCTGCTCTACAACGAGGTGATCTCAGCGCAGGATAAACCCTGCCTTCCCTGATAGACCATGTTGAGCCTGCTCTACAACGAGGTGATCTCAGCGCAGGATAAACCCTGCCTTCCCTGATAGACCATGTTCAGCCTGCTCTAAAACGAGGTGATCTCAGCGCAGGATAAACCCTGCCTTCCCTGATAGACCATGTTCAGCATGCTCTAAGACAAGGTGATCTCAGCGCAGGATAAACCCTGCCTTCCCTGATAGACCATGTTCAGCCTGCTCTAAGACAAGGTGATCTCAGCGCAGGATAAACCCTGCCTTCCCTGATAGACCATGTTCAGCCTGCTCTAAGACGAGGTGATCTCAGCGCAGGATAAACCCTGCCTTCCCTGATAGACCATGTTCAGCTCTGCTCTACAACGAGGTGATCTCAGCGCAGGATAAACCCTGCCTTCCCTGATAGACCATGTTCAGCTCTGCTCTACAACGAGGTGATCTCAACGCAGGATAAACCCTGCCTTCCCTGATAGACCATGTTCAGTTCTGCTCTACAACGAGGTGATCTCAGCGCAGGATAAACCCTGCCTTCCCTGATAGACCATGTTCAGCTCTGCTCTACAACGAGGTGATCTCAGCGCAGGATAAACCCTGCCTTCCCTGATAGACCATGTTCAGCTCTGCTCTACAACGAGGTGATCTCAACACAGCTCCAGCGGAGACCTTTTACACTCCCAGAAGACTCAGAAAGACGAAATAATTTCCTGTGTGTGAGGGGCCATTTTATTTTCTGTAGTCTGGTTTGGTCGGTTGGGTCGGAAAGGGGAAATAAGTTATGCTGTAGCGGTGTGTGAGCTGCTGGGGATTTGTGGATGGTGTTGCAACATGTGCTCAAAAATCAGTGTTAGGAAACTTAGAGAAACTAACAGGAACTTAATGTTCCATCTCCACAGGGTTTTCTGTGTTATTTACACATCATAGCTGTGAGATCAGGAAACAGAGTAGAATGATAATTGGATACAGGAGACCCGTCTCCCAAACAGCTGACCAGGCGGGTACAGGAGACCCGTCTCCCAAACCGCTGACCAGGCAGATACAGGAGACCCGTCTCCCAAACGGCTGACCTGGCGGGTACAGGAGACCCATCTCCCAAACGGCTGACCTGGCGGGTACAGGAGACCCATCTCCCAAATGACTGACCTGGCGGGTACAGGAGACCCATCTCCCAAACGGCTGACCTGGCGGGTACAGGAGACCCATCTCCCAAACGGCTGACCTGGCGGGTACAGGAGACCCGTCTCCCAAACCGCTGTCCAGGCAGATACAGGAGACCCATCTCCCAAACGGCTGACCTGGCGGGTACAGGAGACCCATCTCCCAAACGGCTGACCTGGCGGGTACAGGAGACCCATCTCCCAAACGGCTGACCTGGCGGGTACAGGAGACCCATCTCCCAAACGGCTGACCTGGCGGGTACAGGAGACCCATCTCCCAAACGGCTGACCTGGCGGGTACAGGAGACCCATCTCCCAAACGGCTGACCTGGCGGGTACATGGTAACTGAAAGGTCCATGTAAATGTAGGATGATGACTGAGTATCCGGTGTGAATGTGAATCACGACAGTTAAGAATAGAATACAGATCGCTTATCAAAATAGGTCTGACACGAGGTGGATTCTCCACGGAATACGTTGCTGTTTGCTGCGTGGGTTTCACACTTCGCAAAGTGTATCTGTTCACTAAGCGTTAGATTGATTACAACTGACGACCGGAGCTCTCACATACAGTGTGTTGAGCCATTTGAATACGGAGGCAATTGCTCTTCCTCAAAACAAACGTCTTGGTGTTTTAGAAGTCTGTTGCATAAGCCCGTTGGTCGAGGTACAAAACTACATCATCCTATCAGTTCAAGAGCACAGAGTAAAATGGTGAAGAGAAACAGGATATATATATATATATATCAGAACTAAAGAAGTGTGAGTTCCTGGCGAACCAACGTGCTGCTGTTACCCTCCCTGCATGTAAAATGCAAATTGGAAACGTATACACCGTGGCGCTGTCTTTTTCTGTAATATCATTTTCTGTTGCCTGCTTGACATTTTCGCCTCATTTGCATAACCGGCTATATCTGTATTTGATACGGTCTCATCAGCTTCATGCTTTCTGAGGCTGCTGATACATGGTATTAAAACTGTATTTTTGGTCATTGAATTTAAACATTCTCCTCCAGACTGAGTCTGTCTTAAATGTGTTTCTATTTCTACGTTCTCCTCCAGACAGAGTCTGTCTTAAATGTGTTTCTATTTCTATGTTCTCCTCCAGACTGAGTCTGTCTTAAATGTGTTTCTATTTCTATGTTCTCCTCCAGACAGAGTCTGTTTTAAATGTGTTTCTATTTCTATGTTCTCCTCCAGACTGAGTCTGTCTTAAATGTGTTTCTATTTCTACGTTCTCCTCCAGACTGAGTCTGTCTTAATGTGTTTCTATTTCTATGTTCTCCTCCAGACTGAGTCTGTCTTAATGTGTTTCTATTTCTACGTTCTCCTCCAGACAGAGTCTGTCTTAATGTGTTTCTATTTCTACGTTCTCCTCCAGACTGAGTCTGTCTTAATGTGTTTCTATTTCTACGTTCTCCTCCAGACTGAGTCTGTCTTAAATGTGTTTCTATTTCTACGTTCTCCTCCAGACTGAGTCTGTCTTAAATGTGTTTCTATTTCTACGTTCTCCTCCAGACTGAGTCTGTCTTAAATGTGTTTCTATTTCTACGTTCTCCTCCAGACTGAGTCTGTCTTAAATGTGTTTCTATTTCTACGTTCTCCTCTAGACTGAGTCTGTCTTAATGTGTTTCTATCTCTACGTTCTCCTCCAGAC
Organism: Oncorhynchus mykiss; assembly: GCF_013265735.2. Classification (NCBI taxonomy): domain Eukaryota; kingdom Metazoa; phylum Chordata; class Actinopteri; order Salmoniformes; family Salmonidae; genus Oncorhynchus; species Oncorhynchus mykiss. Next base: position 3,228,018 of record NC_048585.1, read on the forward strand.
TGAGTCTGTCTTAATGTGTCTCTTTATTTACTAGTTTAATAGCAGAAGTGGATCACTTGACTTCACAGAAGCACCTCAGCCAGGAATCTTGTTATCCCACTGGATGTTGATAGTGATGTTGAAAGCTCTATGGCCTGACTGTGTCTATTGTGACTGCTGACAGCTCTATGGCCTGACTGTGTCTATTGTGACTGCTGACAGCTCTATGGCCTGACTGTGTCTATTGTGACTGCTGACATGAAATACCTGATCCATGTTATACTTTCACTGCCAGAAGACTGTATCAGTCAGATTACTGCTGGACTACATTACCCACAGACTGTATCATTCAGATTACTGCTGGACTACATCACCCACAGACTGTATCAGTCAGATTACTGCTGGACTACATTACCCAAAGACTTTATCAGTCAGATTAATGCTGGACTACATTACCCACAGACTGTATCAGTCAGATTACTGCTGGACTACATTACCCATAGACTGTATCAGTCAGATTACTGCTGGACTACATTACCCACAGACTGTATCAGTCAGATTACTGCTGTACTATATTACCCACAAACTGTATCAGTCAGATTACTGCTGGACTACATTACCCACAGAGTACTTTAAACTTCTGAATTTAGTAAGAGGTGACCATGTCTTATTGTACTTTTTGTACTCACACCAGATGTACCATTGTAAGGATGATTCCCTAAATAAACAGTGCCCTGTATGAGGACAATAATATACACTCTTTTATTCACAGTCCTTCTTCTTCTTATCCTCCAGGCTGCTGAATCTTTCTCTGAGCTCAGATTTGGTCCCAGATCAAGATGTCATCGATGTCATGATCCACGTGGGAAGGAACCCGCATGGAAGACACTTAGCCTGGAGGTACTTCAGGGAGAAGTGGGACATCTTGAATTCACGGTAAGAGATTCAAGGCCTCAGAGACTGTAATGTGTGTGACTTGTGTACTAACGTTCCTGTGTTGCCATAGTGATGTATTATAGTGTTCCTGTGTTTTCGGTAGTGTGATTTGTGTACTAATGTTCCTGTGTTTCCATAGTGATGGATTATAGTATTCCTGTGTTTCCATAGTGATGTATTATAGTCTTCCTGTGTTTCCATAGTGATGTATTATAGTCTTCCTGTGTTTCCATAGTGATGTATTATAGTGTTCCTGTGTTTCCATAGTGATGTATTATAGTGTTCCTGTGTTTCCATAGTGATGTATTATAGTCTTCCTGTGTTTCCATAGTGATGTATTATAGTGTTCCTGTGTTTCCATAGTGATGTATTATAGTGTTCCTGTGTTTCCATAGTGATGTATTATAGTGTTCCTGTGTTTCCATAGTGATGTATTATAGTGTTCCTGTGTTTCCATAGTGATGTATTATAGTGTTCCTGTGCTTCCATAGTGATGTATTATAGTGTTCCTGTTGTTTCCATAGTGATGTATTATAGTGTTCCTGTTGTTTCCATAGTGATGTATTATAGTGTTCCTGTGTTTCCATAGTGATGTATTATAGTGTTCTTGTTGTTGCCATAGTGATGTATTATAGTCTTCCTGTGTTTCCATAGTGATGTATTATAGTGTTCCTGTTGTTGCCATAGTGATGTATTATAGTGTTCCTGTTGTTTCCATAGTGATGTATTATAGTGTTCCTGTGTTTCCATAGTGATGTATTATAGTGTTCCTGTGTTTCCATAGTGATGTATTATAGTGTTCTTGTTGTTGCCATAGTGATGTATTATAGTCTTCCTGTGTTTCCATAGTGATGTATTATAGTGTTCCTGTTGTTGCCATAGTGATGTATTATAGTGTTCCTGTTGTTTCCATAGTGATGTATTATAGTGTTCCTGTTGTTTCCATAGTGATGTATTATAGTGTTCCTGTTGTTTCCATAGTGATGTATTATAGTGTTCCTGTTGTTGCCATAGTGATGTAGTATAGTGTATTGTGTTTGTGTATTGGTAGGCTGACTTCACAAAACGAATATAAATGTACATGGACAATGAAGTAGATATTATTGTATTGTATGTAAGTCAGATATATTTTACAGTAAATTATTTATCCTTATTTGTCATATATGTTTGAATAATTCAGTGCTTGTTTTGCATTCTAGTTTACGGGATCTATTTGGGATGGGATCGATTGGACCATTTGGGATCTATTTAACCATTTGTAAACAAATTCACATACAGTACTGTACTTGTGGATTTTGTAGAGTATCATTAAAATTGTGTTGTGGTTTCAGACAATACATACTTGATGCAAACTAGATTCCAGATATTGTAGAAGTGAATGAAAATTACATTTTTGATTGTTGGATCTTCCCCCAGAGCTCTTTGGGACTGTGTTCAGCGAAGCCCGAGTAGAACAACAGTGTTCAGCGAAGCTCGAGTAGAACAACAGTGTTTGTAAAAGCCTTTCTTCACAAAACCTCTGTTCTCCATGTTTAGGTACGGAGAGGCCTTATTCATGACCTCTAAGCTAATCAGTGGGGTGACTGAATTCCTGAACACAGAGACGGAGCTGAATGAGGTGCGTTCATTTATTAAGGTTCACTCAGGTGTCCCAGTCTTCAGTAACACACTGGCTTATTGTATGATGTGTTATATTTAACTACATTTATTAAGGTTCACTCAGGTGTCCCAGTCTTCAGTAACACACTGGCTTATTGTATGATGTGTTATATTTAACTACATTTATTAAGGTTCACTCAGGTGTCCCAGTCTTCAGTAACACACTGGCTTATTGTATGATGTGATATATTTAACTACATTTATTAAGGTTCACTCAGGTGTCCCAGTCTTCAGTAACACACTGGCTTATTGTATGATGTTATATATTTAACTACATTTATTAAGGTTCACTCAGGTGTCCCAGTCTTCAGTAACACACTGGCTTATTGTATGATGTTATATATTTAACTACATTTATTAAGGTTCACTCAGGTGTCCCAGTCTTCAGTAACACACTGGCTTATTGTATGATGTGGTATATTTAACTACATTTATTAAGGTTCACTCAGGTGTCCCAGTCTTCAGTAACACACTGGCTTATTGTATGATGTGTTATGTTTAACTACATTTATTAAGGTTCACTCAGGTGTCCCAGTCTTCAGTAACACACTGGCTTATTGTATGATGTTATATATTTAACTACATTTATTAAGGTTCACTCAGGTGTCCCAGTCTTCAGTAACACACTGGCTTATTGTATGATGTGATATATTTAACTACATTTATTAAGGTTCACTCAGGTGTCCCAGTCTTCAGTAACACACTGGCTTATTGTATGATGTGATATATTTAACTACATTTATTAAGGTTCACTCAGGTGTCCCAGTCTTCAGTAACACACTGGCTTATTGTATGATGTGTTATATTTAACTACATTGTAAATGTAATGTTTCAAAAAATTGAAATAAATCTGAATATATGCCAACTTGGGGATTTTGGCCTTTTAAATAGCAGTATGATTATTACAGGTACATAACCTTTACTAATCTGTCCTGCTCTGTTAAATTGTCTTAACATTGATTTGATGGAGACAGTCTGGTACAGAGTCTCCTTTTAAAATCCAACGTTCTCTAAAAACCATACCTTTATTTCTCACCACAAAGTAATAGTCTCTTTTTTAAAAGTAATAGTCTTTTTTTTTTTAAGTAATAGTGTTTTTCTCACTGATCAGTGGGCATCAGTACCGGTTCAGTAAGCCCATCTGACAGAACCATAGAGAAGAGACCTAAACCTTAAAGGGATGTTTTATAGTGTACGAGTTTTATTTGGTTATTTGTTCTCTGCAGTCGCTAATTGGCAAAACAAAAAAAAAGCTTTTCTGAAGTTCTGAACTTCAAAGAAACTTCCTGTTTGTTTTTGTGTCTGGGAGTAATTCAAAACATCCGTCTGCATATTAGGGCTTATGCATACAGTAGGCCTATATATGAGCCCAAGCCTGGAAAAAGAAAACATGAATTAAAATAATGACTGTGCTGTTACCCCGTTCCTTTTTCCACGTTGTTACGTCACATACTTATTTTTAAACAGATCCAGATCCTCTCAAGCTCTGTCAGATTAAATGTTTTTTTCCGTCAATCTACACACAATAACCCATAATCACAAAGCAAAAACAGGTTTCTAGATTCTTTTGCAAAAAATAAGTATTCAGACTCTTTACTCAGTACTTTGTTGAAGTACCTTTGGCAGCGATTACAGCATCGAGTCTTCTTGGGTATGACGCTACAAACTTGGCACACCTGTATTTGGGGAGTTTCTCCCATTCTTCTCTGCAGATCCTCTCAAGCTCTGTCAGGTTGGTTGGGGAGTGTTGCTGCACAGCTATTTTCAGGTCTCTCCAGAGATGTTCAATCGGGTTTAAGTCCGGGCTCTGGCTGGGCTACTCCAGGACATTCAGAAACTTGCCCTGAAGCCACTCCTGCGTTGACTTGACTGTGTGCTTAGGGTCGTTGTCCTGTTGGAAGGTGAACCTTCGCCCCAGTCTGAGGTCATGAGCGCTCTGGAGCAGGTTTTCATCAAAGCTCTCTTTGTACATTGCTCCGTTCACCTTTCCCTAGATCCTGACTAGTCTCCCAGTCCCTGCCGCTGATAACATAGAGTAGGACAACTCATATTCTGTTCTTCTGAAATAAATTTTCTTCCTACCATAATGTTTTTTTAGACCTGTTAAAAATAAATAATGGTGATGATGTATATTCAGTTGATTTATTAGACCTTAGATGTTCCTAAGGTCCGCATCAACTGCTTGTGTTTGTCTTGTATACGAAGAAGCCTGGAGATGCTGAACGCATTTATGTTAATTAACCAGAAGAAGCCTGGAGATGCTGAACTCATTTATGTTAATTAACCAGAAGAAGCCTGGAGATGCTGAACTCATTTATGTTAATTAACCAGAAGAAGCCTGGAGATGCTGAACGCATTTATGTTAATTAACCAGAAGAAGCCTGGAGATGCTGAACGCATTTATGTTAATTAACCAGAAGAAGCCTGGAGATGCTGAACTCATTTATGTTAATTAACCAGAAGAAGCCTGGAGATGCTGAACTCATTTATGTTAATTAACCAGAAGAAGCCTGGAGATGCTGAACTCATTTATGTTAATTAACCAGAAGAAGCCTGGAGATGCTGAACGCATTTATGTTAATTAACCAGAAGAAGCCTGGAGATGCTGAACGCATTTATGTTAATTAACCAGAAGAAGCCTGGAGATGCTGAACTCATTTATGTTAATTAACCAGAAGAAGCCTGGAGATGCTGAACTCATTTATGTTAATTAACCAGAAGAAGCCTGGAGATGCTGAACTCATTTATGTTAATTAACCAGAAGAAGCCTGGAGATGCTGAACTCATTTATGTTAATTAACCAGAAGAAGCCTGGAGATGCTGAACTCATTTATGTTAATTAACCAGAAGAAGCCTGGAGATGCTGAACTCATTTATGTTAATTAACCATCAGTTACCGTGACACCTGCAGCCTGTTTTGCATTTTTATCATTTCATGACCGCCACCGCCCTATCTGGACCAGAGATATTTTGTCTTCTTTCTTAAACATTATTTTATTCTGTAATGACCACAAGTGTCTCTGACATCTTCCAAAGTAATAATTCACAGCAAAGGACATGTTTGTCTGTTCAGCTCGGCCCAGATTCAGACTTAGGAAATCTATTTCTTTATTTACATTTTCTTTACCATTTTTTTCTCTCCCAATTGGTAGTTACAGTCTTGTCCCATCGCTCCAATTCCCGTACGGTCTCGGGAGAAGCGAAGGTCGAGAGCCATGCGTCCTCCAAAACACAGCCCTGATAAGCAGCTTGCTGACACACTGCCCTGCTAAACCCAGAAGTGATGACTAGCCGCACCAATGTGTTTGGAGGAAACACCGCACACCTGGTGACCGTGTCAGCGTGCACTGCACCCAGCCCGCCACAGAACGCGATGGGGCAAGGACATCCCTGCCGCCCAAATCCTCCCCTTACTCGGACAACGCTGGGCCAATTCTCTGCCGCCTCATGTGTCTCCCAGGCGCGGCCCGGCTGCGACGCAGCCTGGGATTTGAACCCGTGTCTGTAGTGACGCCTCTAGCACACTGCAACGCAGCAGCTGCGTCCCTCGGGAGGTGAAGATCTAGTCCTTTTTTTCAACGTGTTTTTGATTGAAGCACTTCTCAGTAGTTTGTATTCAGACTTCCCATGTGGAGGTGTGGCTCCCTTCCCATGTGGAGGTGCGTAACTGACTTTGCAGGTGTGGCTCCCTTCCCATGTGGAGGTGCGTAACTGACTTTGCAGGTGTGGCTCCCTTCCCATGTGGAGGTGCGTAACTGACTTTGCAGGTGTGGCTCCCTTGCGGGCACTGAATAAATTTTATTCAACAGCTGAATACCCTCCCATATGCTGGCCCAAAAAATATTTTCTCATGATTTGGTCATTCAATAGGGTTTTCAGTACATTTATCTAGTGCTATCTCTTTAAATGCGGTGTACTTTCAATTAGAATCTTCTTGACAGAACATATTTATGAAGAGAACAGGTTCAGAATAGAGATGAAATAAAACCACTACTCCTGTGAATACACACACGTTCCTCTCCTTTCCAAAACCAATTGGTAAATCTATAAATAATCAGATGTTGTAGATTATTTAGGGTTAGGAACGTGTAAATGAATCAAACATAAACAGGGCTGGAGAGCCTTTACGGTGAACCTAAAAACTACAGGAAAGTGTACAATAGAAGTTGAACCAGTAGTCTATAAATCTACCCTCAGTAATCATGGACCTGGTGGTGCCAGGCTCCAGGTTTAACCTGCTTCTATCCGGTCTGACTTCCATAACGATTCAAATAGGCTTCATGTCCCAAATTATTGCACAACTTGTAATCCGTTTAATATGATCCACTATTGCTAGCGACCCTCAGGAACAACCACACTGACATGACAGAATGAAGACAGGTACATTAACCATGTCACGATGACATGATATACAATGTAGGCTTCAGAATAGAGAATAAAGTGGCTGAGTCATTTTTCTTCTTTTCACTTGGAACCAGTTGTTCGACCTTATTCATCGTTTTCCTTGCGTTTTAAAAGGTGGTGGAATTATGAGTATCTGAAGACACACTTCCACGAGAGCTCAGTTTTCTTTGCTCTCCACCCCAAAACGCGTACCTTTTCCCCCACACATAAAGTCAAGGTCGGATTACACGCAGAGAGAAAAGCTCATGAAATGGAAATAAAGTTACATTTACGTGGAAGTAACTCTGGTCTGAATTCTTCTGCCCCTTCTGCAGCTTTGTTTTGGGTCTAACGTTTGAATTATTTCCCAGAATGCACTTTAAAACGTATCTAGAGTACCTAGACACTAGATACACACAGTATTCTTTCCAACAGGTATGCTTGCTGATTGTTGCCTGGATACCGTCACGTACCTGACTCTGTGTCTGTCTGTCTGTTCCCTTCTTCAGCTGAAGGAGTTTACCCAGATCAGTGGAGGTGGAGCGGGGCCGGCGTTGGCCCGGGCCGTGGAGATCGTGGAGGCCAACGTCAGATGGCACAGTCTCTACGAACGCCAGATCTTCCAGTGGCTAAGGAAGTCTCCCAACGGTTAACACACAGCCAACAGGGTTCATTCAGCCCAAGCATGGCATCTCTCTGAAACTATTACAGACCCAACAACATCAGGCGGAGAAAAAAAAATATCAGAAAACATGAATATGTTCATTTGAATTACAAAATAAGACATTTCCCCGCCTCCCCCCCCCAAAAAAAAAACTTGATGAGAAAGTGACTGGAAAACCGGAGAGAGAGGGAACAGTGAAGACAGACGACGTGATTGGCTCAGATGACCTTAGTCTGACCGACCGTGTCGAAGGTGGATGTGATTAGGTATAAATATTGCATGGTGGCGTTCATCTCCAGTGACACTTTCCCTTTCAACGCATGGTTTTCACCCCTCTCCTCTGATTGGTTTTCCACTAAGCTGACCCCTGTGACCTTTTCAATGACCTTTGAACCTCCGGTCAACTCTTTAGTAGCCTATGGGGAGAAAGACAAACTAGAGCTACAAGAGGCACGGGAAGAGGACCTGGCGGCATTATGATTACAACTGTGACAAGCACAAGTAATATCATTTTTTTTTTTTTGTTCAATGATGACAATCATTATTTTGATTGGGACAACAACAAAAACAAAAACAAATATAAAGTATAACGTAATAAAATAATATGTGTACCTAAATGGTTTGGATCTTAACCTTGTCTTTTGAGCCATACTGAGGTGGACTTTGTGACGTCTGGAACATTTAGACAGGGGGGTCGTGGCGGCTGAAGTGATGCCATACTGAGGTGGACTTTGTGACGTCTGGAACATTTAGACAGGGGGGGGGCGTGGCGGCTGAAGTGATGCCATACTGAGGTGGACTTTGTGACGTCTGGAACATTTAGACAGGGGGGGGGCGTGGCGGCTGAAGTGATGCCATACTGAGGTGGACTTTGTGACGTCTGGAACATTGAGACAGGGGGGGGCGTGGCGGCTGAAGTGATGCCATACTGAGGTGGACTTTGTGACGTCTGGAACATTGAGACAGGGGGGGGCGTGGCGGCTGAAGTGATGTTCATTGTTGTGCGTGGTGTGTTCCATAATAACTTATCCTCCTTCCTCAGCCAATGAGGTTTCCCTAAATGACATTACGCCAGGGGGAGACTCTGCAGAACCCAGGAGGCAGGTTGGAAGCAGGAACAAGGGGGACTCCCCCATAACCCGAAGGAGTCACTATTGATTATTGATCGATTATCGTTAAATTACATCATTTATATTTGCTTGTTGCACCCGAGTGTCCTTTTGGATTATACCGTCTTGGTGTTTGAGTGAAAATAAAAAATGAAACTGTTGTGAGTTGCAGGTTGATATTCTGTGTGCAAAATGGTCCACGTTGCTGATGGGACTGAGAGCCAGTGGATACAGCCTGTGTGAGCCGCGGTGTAGTAATGATGACATATAGAAACTTACGTTGTTTTGGTCAGACGTCATGCTTGGGTTTTCATGTGCCGCTAATGACTTCATAACAAAGTTTCACTCAGAAACCCGTGTTTTAAGCAAAAGCAGAGGAAATATTCTACAATATTCCCGACAGATATTCCTCGTTTTGTTGCTACCCTGCAAAGCCCAGTAAACTTAACAGGCCGATGCTAACAGCTAGCTGGATATACTCTGTGGACTCGTTTCATGAAGAATAGAACATAATAATGAGTTTTTACTGTTGACACTTGGCTGGTAGAGAAAATCCCCATTGGGTTTACTGGGGAGTCCATTGCTCTTATTTTCTGTGTAAAAGTCAGTGCTATTTATATCCTCTATGGCTAATCCTTGATACTGTAGACCTCAAGAAGAAAACAGTTTCAGACCTTCGCCATCTTTTCCTTTCTTGTTGTTGTTTTGATGTATTAAAAAATTGTTTTTTTTTTCTAAATGAGGGACTATATTGTTCTGTGTTTTGAGCAGAGCAGCAATGGGATTTTAACGCTGACAAATAAATTATTTTGTACAGTAACGCAACGCTGCCTGACTGTGTCTGTCATTATGTGTGAGAGAGAGAGACAGATAGAGAGACCAAGAGACAGAGGGACAGAGAGAGAGAGAGACAGAGGGACAGAGAGAGAGAGAGACAGAGGGAGAGAGAGAGAGAGACATAGGGAGAGAGGGACAGGGGGAGAGAGAGACAGATGGAGAGAGTGAGAGAGAGACAGACAGACAGACAGACAGAGAGAGAGAGACAGATACAGAGAGAGACAGAGACGGAGAGACAGACGGAGGGAGAGAGACAGAGAGAGACAGATACAGAGAGACAGACGGAGACAGACCGAGAGAGAGAGAGAGCGAGAGAGAGACAGACGGAGAAAGAGAGAGAGAGAGAGAGAGAAAGAGACAGACACAGAGAGAGAGACAGATGCAGAGAGACAGACGGAGACAGACCGAGAGAGAGAGAGAGAGAGACAGACGGAGAAAGAGAGAGAGAGAGAGACAGAAAGAGACAGACACAGAGAGAGAGACAGATGCAGAGAGAGAGACAGAGAGAGACAGACGGAGGGAGAGAGACAGAGAGAGAGAGAGAGACAGAAAGAGACAGACACAGAGAGAGAGACAGATGCAGAGACAGATACAGAGAGAGACAGACGGAGGGAGAGAGACAGAGAGAGAGAGACAGATACAGAGAGACAGACGGAGAGAGACAGACCGAGAGAGAGAGACAGAGAGGGAGAGAGAGACAGAGAGAGACAGACGGAAAGAGAGAGACCGAGAGAGAGAGAGACAGATAGTTTGTGTTTGCTATGCAGCTGACTCCACTACATTTCCATTTTGTCTTGATGGACCAATTCTCAAGGAACCAAAAGGAAAGTGTGAGGAAAAGGGTTGGTCATTTTACTTGCTGAATTAAGCCATACGGTATATTTTAGAGATCATCAACTAGACTCATAAAGGTATTAATTGTCACACATGATCAGCGATGGACAACAGAGCTTCGAGTGGCCTTAAACAGTGGTAAATTAAGATTGAAGATGATATACTTAGATCTGTTTTCAGCCGTCTATTCCACTTGGAACTGGCAGGTTCTCTTAACCTTATTCATGGGTTCCTGGTGCGTAAAGGTGGTGGAATTAGGAGGGAATGAAGTCAAAGTCAGAACAGAGCGTATCTGGAGAGACAACTCTAAAAAATCTTCATTTCTTTGATCTCCAACCCAAATGAATAGCGGGTTAATAGCTTTTCTCATGCTTAAGTTCATGGTCAGAATACGCGTAGAGAGAAAAGTGCATAAAAAGGGAATTACCTTCCATTTATCCACACTTAACTCAGGTTGGAATCAGCCCCATGGGCATAGATACAATACCTGTTTTCTCCCTCACGGTTAGCCCCGTATAAAGAGCTATGTGTCATACAGAGAGTTTATCTCCCTCCTACCACTAACCAGTATCTCCTAACATATTACAGAGAGTGAATCTCCCTCCTACCACTACCCAGAATCTCCTAACATATTACAGAGTTTATCTCCCTCCTACCACTACCCAGTATCTCCTAACATTTTACAGAGAGTTTATCTCCCTCCTACCACTACCCAGTATCTCCTAACATTTTACAGAGAGTTTATCTCCCTCCTACCACTACCCAGTATCTCCTAACATATTACAGAGAGTGAATCTCCCTCCTACCACTACCCTGTATCTCCTAACATATTACCGAGCGTTTATCTCCCTACTACCTCTACCCAGTATCTCCTAACATATTACAGAGTTTATCTCCCTCCTACCACTACCCAGTATCTCCTAACATATTACAGAGTTTATCTCCCTCCTACCACTACCCAGGATCTCCTAACATATTACAGAGAGTTTCTCTCCCTCCTACCACTACCCAGTATCTCCTAACATATTACAGAGAGTTTCTCTCCCTCCTACCTCTACCCAGTATCTCCTAACATATTACAAAGTTTATCTCCCTCCTACCTCTACCCAGTATCTCCTAACATATTACAGAGTTTATCTCCCTCCTACCACTACCCAGTATCTCCTAACATGTTACAGAGCGTTTATCTCCCTCCTACCACTAACCAGTATCTCCTAACATATTACAGAGTTTATCTCCCTCCTACCACTAACCAGTATCTCCTAACATATTACAGAGTTTATCTCCCTCCTACCACTACCCAGTATCTCCTAACATTTTACAGAGAGTTTATCTCCCTCCTACCACTACCCAGTATCTCCTAACATTTTACAGAGAGTTTATCTCCCTCCTACCACTACCCAGTATCTCCTAACATATTACAGAGAGTGAATCTCCCTCCTACCACTACCCTGTATCTCCTAACATATTACCGAGCGTTTATCTCCCTACTACCTCTACCCAGTATCTCCTAACATATTACAGAGTTTATCTCCCTCCTACCACTACCCAGTATCTCCTAACATATTACAGAGTTTATCTCCCTCCTACCACTACCCAGGATCTCCTAACATATTACAGAGAGTTTCTCTCCCTCCTACCACTACCCAGTATCTCCTAACATATTACAGAGAGTTTCTCTCCCTCCTACCTCTACCCAGTATCTCCTAACATATTACAAAGTTTATCTCCCTCCTACCTCTACCCAGTATCTCCTAACATATTACAGAGTTTATCTCCCTCCTACCACTACCCAGTATCTCCTAACATGTTACAGAGCGTTTATCTCCCTCCTACCACTACCCAGTATCTCCTAACAGCACACAGAGCGTTTATCTCCCTCCTAGCACTACCCAGTATGTCCTAACTAGTTATTCCTTCTATGATTGGCCACCCCCTTCTATGATTCCTCATTGGGGCACATAGCATCAGATCTCTGCAATACCAGGAAACACATCAGCATGCTGTATAGAGTGCTTTAAAAGTGGTTTCTTTAAAATAGGTTTCTAAATGTTCCCCGTAGTACTACCAAGTTACGCTTCTTACTTCTCAAGGTTCACATCGGTGTAGTTATAATCATAGCAGAGGGATGTAGGCTCGCCCCCCCCCCCCCCCCCCCCCCCCCCCCCCCCCCCCCCCCCCCCATAGCTCCCCCACCCCCAAACTACTTCCTGCGGCTGCTATGGTTATAATGAGCATGTCATCTGTGCCGGTCAGAATGAGGTGAGATTCTGGGCCTGCTGCTCCTCATCCACTCTGGTCAGATGACTCTCTCCTGGAACCCATCAGGGACATGACCCCGGTTACCCTCCCGGGTGAAAAGGGCCAGTGCCTGTCCAGAGGATGAGGAAGACGCAGGCTACAACGTGGAGACTTCATCATAAAGGAAAAGAGCAAATTCATGTCACACTGTATTCACCATGCCTGATGTGTAGTATGGGATATCATTCAGTCATGTTAAATAATCACCGCGTCTCTTCCCAGGGTGTAATCAAGCTGGCTCGTATCTGCACCTGTAAATGTGTAGTGGTATTGTAACGGTCGTCTGTGGTGGAAGAAGAGGAGGACCAATGCGCAGCTCGGTAAGTGTCCATATTGATCATTTATTACCGTGAACACAAAAAAAAAACTAAATAACGAGAACGAAACGAAACAGTCCTGTACGGTGAATACACAACACAGGAAACAATCACCCACAATCACCCATCACCCACAACTCAAAGGTGAAAACAGGCTACCTGAGTATGGTTCTCAATCAGGGACCACCGATTGACAGCTGCCTCTGATTGAGAACCATACCAGGCCAAACACAGCAATCCCAAATCATAGAAAAAAAGAACATTGACAACCCACCCCAACTCACGCCCTGACCAATACAAAAAAACAAAGACATCACAAAGGAACTAAGGTCAGAACGTGACAGATATCCTCTGATTTATCATTCACACCACGTAAACAAGTTCATATTTCCCCAGTGTGAGGCTCCTGCTCTTCACGTTTTAATTCTGAGTGGCACCTGCTCGCACTGTAAAACGAGAGAATGAAAAAAGGTTGAACGTGGGCCAATCAGCTGCAGTCTTCCCCCCCCCCCCCCCCCCCCCCCCCGCCTGTAGAGATATGCAGCGTGAGCATCAAACACGGTGTCAACGTGTGATCTTCAAAAGATCCCAACCGCCGTATTAGCATAAACATGTATGATACAAGTAAGAAGTCTCAACTTTCCCAAAGCCGAGCTGAGAACAAAAGATACCCACAGAGAGACGCATCCCAAAGCCAAGCTGAGAACAAAAGATACCCACAGAGAGACGCATCCCAAAGCCGGAACCGAAAAGAAAACTACCCACAGAGAAATTCATCCGATTTAAACCAACTAAATGCATATGAAGTATTGTGTCATCAGCAGCTGTGAGCATCACAATCAGAACACATTCATATTTACATCACAAATCAATGAAACAGATTTAAAATGGAGCCCCCTTATCTGCCTTGCTTTGTTGTCTGGCTTAACTCTCTTGAGTTTGGGCATTAGAAACAAGACGAGGGAAATAAACCACTTATCAGAACTCCTTCAATCCCTCTGCCTCAGCCTCAGCCTCAGCCTCAGCATCAGAAGAGGCTTTCACTCGGAGAGTTAGGGAGAGTCAAGCTACCCTCTGAGAGTTAGGGAGAGTCAAGCTACCCTCTGAGAGTTAGGGAGAGTCAAGCTACCATCTGAGAGTTAGGGAGAGTCAAGCTTCCCTCTGAGAGTTAGGGACAGTCAAGCTACCCTCTGAATTAGTAGAGTTACGCTCCTTCCTTCCCTCTGAGAATTAGGGAGAGTCAGTCTCCTTCCTTCCCTCTGAGAGTTAGGGAGAGTCACTCTCCTTCCTTCCCTCTGAGAGTTAGGGAGAGTCACTCTCCTTCCTTCCCTCTGAGAGTTAGGGAGAGTCACTCTCCTTCCATCCCTCTGAGAGTTAGGGAGAGTCACTCTCCTTCCTTCCCTCTGAGAGTTAGGGAGAGTCACTCTCCTTCCTTCCCTCTGAGAGTTAGGGAGAGTCACTCTCCTTCCATCCCTCTGAGAGTGAGGGAGAGTCACTCTCCTTCCTTCCCTCTGAGAGTTAGGGAGAGTCACTCTCCTTCCTTCCCTCTGAGAGTTAGGGAGAATCACACTCCTTCCTTCCCTCTGAGAGTTAGGGAGAGTCACTCTCCTTCCTTCCCTCTAAGAGTTAGGGAGAATCACGCTCCTTCCTTTCCTCTGAGAGTCAGGGAGAGTCACGCTCCTCTGAGGACCTGACCTTTGAGAGAGAAGAGGAGGGGATCAATTGCAAGCCCTGGTCGACACAACAGGTGTTTACTGATTGGTAATTGATGGAGACAATAAGAACAGCCGGGATATGGGTGCTTTTGTTGTCTCTCTCATGTTTTCCCCAAAGAGCAACACGGCTTGGTTTATAATTTCTGACTTATCCAAGAAGACCAAGCAAGGCCTCAGAATTGTATAACAGACATCCTTCCAGCTGTCTGGGAGTGATAGATTCAAAGGAAAATATCTTTAGCAATGCTCGATCCAATATTCTGAACTACTACACCCTGCTCCATTATTCTGAACTACTACTACACCCTGCTCCATTATTCTGAACTACTACACCACGCTCCATTATTCTGAACTACTACTATACCCTGCTCTATTATTCTGAACTACTACTACACCACGCTCCATTATTCTGAACTACACCACGCTCCATTATTCTGAACTACTACACCCTGCTCCATTATTCTGAACTACACCACGCTCCATTATTCTAAACTACTACTACACCCTGCTCTATTATTCTGAACTACACCACGCTCCATTATTCTGAACTACTACTACACCACGCTCTATTATTCTGAACTACACCACGCTCCATTATTCTGAACTACTACACCCTGCTCCATTATTCTGAACTACACCACGCTCCATTATTCTGAACTACTACTACACCCTGCTCCATTATTCTGAACTACACCCTGCTCCATTATTCTGAACTACAACACCCTGCTCCATTATTCTGAACTACTACTACACCACGCTCCATTATTCTGAACTACTACTACACCCTGCTCCATTATTCTGAACTACACCACGCTCCATTATTCTGAACTACTTCTACACCCTGCTCTATTATTCTGAACTACACCCTGCTCCATTATTCTGAACTACTACACCCTGCTCCATTATTCTGAACTACAACACCCTGCTCCATTATTCTGAACTACTACAACACCCTGCTCCATTATTCTGAAATACAACAACCTGCTCCATCATTCTGAACTACTACTACACCCTGCTCCATTATTCTGAAATACTACACCCTGCTCCATCATTCTGAACTACTACTACAACCTGCTCCATTATTCTGAACTACAACACCCTGCTCCATTATTCTGAACTACTACTACACCCTGCTCCATTATTCTGAACTACTACTACACCACGCTCCATTATTCTGAACTACTACTACACCCTGCTCCATTATTCTGAACTACTACTACACCACACTCCATTATTCTGAACTACTACTACACCCTGCTCCATCATTCTGAACTACAACACCACGCTCCATTATTCTGAACTACTACACCCTGCTCCATTATTCTGAACTACTACTACACCACGCTCCATTATTCTGAACTACTACACCCCGCTCCATTATTCTGAACTACTACTACACCACGCTCCATTATTCTGAACTACTACACCACGCTCCATTATTCTGAACTACAACACCACACTCCATTATTCTGAACTACTACTACACCCCACTCCATTATTCTGAACTACTACACCACACTCCATCTGTCTCCCTACTGCTGGGCAGTAACAGACACACTCTCTCTCTCTTTTGATCTATCTCTCTCTCTCCCTCTTCATATTGCTACCTCATACATCATCTAGGAACTGCAAAGGGCTGAGAGATTGTGATGATGTGATCCATCATTGCTTTTTTGTGTCTGTGCAGTGGTGGACCTGTTATCACCATCAACACCAGGGCTGGTATCACCATCAACACCAGGGCTGGTATCCTCATCAACACCAGGGCTGGTATCACCATCATCACCGGGGCTGTTATCACTAGCAACACCAGGGCTGTTATCACCAACACCACCAGGGCTGGTATCACCATCAACACCAGGGCTGGTATCACCATCAGCACCGGGGCTGTTAATACTAGCAACACTAGGGCTGGTATCACCATCAACAGGGGCGGCAGGGTAGCCTAGTGGTTAGAGGCAGGGTAGCCTAGTGGTTAGAGGCAGGGTAGCCTAGTGGTTAGAGGCAGGGTAGCCTAGTGGTTAGAGGCAGGGTAGCCTAGTGGTTAGAGGCAGGGTAGCCTAGTGGTTAGAGGCAGGTAGCCTAGTGGTTAGAGGCAGGGTAGCCTAGTGGTTAGAGGTAGGTGGCCTAGTGGTTAGAGGCAGGTAGCCTAGTGGTTAGAGGCAGGTAGCCTAGTGGTTAGAGGCAGGTAGCCTAGTGGTTAGAGGCAGGGTAGCCTAGTGGTTAGAGGCAGGTAGCCTAGTGGTTAGAGGCAGGGTAGCCTAGTGGTTAGAGGCAGGTAGCCTAGTGGTTAGAGGCAGGGTAGCCTAGTGGTTAGAGGCAGGGTAGCCTAGTGGTTAGAGGCAGGTAGCCTAGTGGTTAGAGGCAGGTAGCCTAGTGGTTAGAGCATTGGACTAGTAACCGGAAGGTTGCAAGTTCAAATCCCAGAGCTGACCAGATACAAATCTGTCGTTCTGAACAAGACTGTTAACCCACTGTTCCTAGACCAGTTAACCCACTGTTCCTAGACCAGTTAACCCACTGTTCCTAGACCAGTTAACCCACTGTTCCTAGACCAGTTAACCCACTGTTCCTAGACCAGCTAACCCACTGTTCCTAGACCAGTTAACCCACTGTTCCTAGACCAGTTAACCCACTGTTCCTAGACCAGCTAACCCACTGTTCCTAGACCAGTTAACCCACTGTTCCTAGACCAGTTAACCCACTGTTCCTAGACCAGTTAACCCACTGTTCCTAGACCAGTTAACCCACTGTTCCTAGACCAGCTAACCCACTGTTCCTAGACCAGTTAACCCACTGTTCCTAGACCAGTTAACCCACTGTTCCTAGACCAGTTAACCCACTGTTCCTAGACCAGCTAACCCACTGTTCCTAGACCAGTTAACCCACTGTTCCTAGACCAGTTAACCCACTGTTCCTAGACCAGTTAACCCACTGTTCCTAGACCAGTTAACCCACTGTTCCTAGACCAGCTAACCCACTGTTCCTAGACCAGTTAACCCACTGTTCCTAGACCAGTTAACCCACTGTTCCTAGACCAGTTAACCCACTGTTCCTAGACCAGTTAACCCACTGTTCCTAGACCAGTTAACCCACTGTTCCTAGACCAGTTAACCCACTGTTCCTAGACCAGTTAACCCACTGTTCCTAGACCAGTTAACCCACTGTTCCTAGACCAGTTAACCCACTGTTCCTAGACCAGTTAACCCACTGTTCCTAGACCAGTTAACCCACTGTTCCTAGACCAGTTAACCCACTGTTCCTAGACCAGTTAACCCACTGTTCCTAGACCAGCTAACCCACTGTTCCTAGACCAGTTAACCCACTGTTCCTAGACCAGTTAACCCACTGTTCCTAGACCAGTTAACCCACTGTTCCTAGACCAGTTAACCCACTGTTCCTAGACCAGTTAACCCACTGTTCCTAGACCAGTTAACCCACTGTTCCTAGACCAGTTAACCCACTGTTCCTAGACCAGTTAACCCACTGTTCCTAGACCAGCTAACCCACTGTTCCTAGACCAGTTAACCCACTGTTCCTAGACCAGTTAACCCACTGTTCCTAGACCAGTTAACCCACTGTTCCTAGACCAGCTAACCCACTGTTCCTAGACCAGTTAACCCACTGTTCCTAGACCAGTTAACCCACTGTTCCTAGACCAGCTAACCCACTGTTCCTAGACCAGTTAACCCACTGTTCCTAGACCAGTTAACCCACTGTTCCTAGACCAGTTAACCCACTGTTCCTAGACCAGTTAACCCACTGTTCCTAGACCAGTTAACCCACTGTTCCTAGACCAGTTAACCCACTGTTCCTAGACCAGTTAACCCACTAGGCCGTCATTGAAAATAAGAATTTGTTCTTAACTGACTTGCCTAGTTAAATAAACAAATTAAAATTAAGAATATATAAATATTTGGACGAGCGATGTCAGAGCGACATAGACTAAGATACAGTAGAATAGGATACAGTATATGCATAAGACATGAGTAATGCCAAAAATATGTAAACATTATTAAAGTGACTAGTGTTCCATTATTAAAGTGGCCAGTGATTTCAAGTCTAAGTATCTAGGGCAACACGGTAATAACAGGGTAATACTATGGTAGCACGTTATAGACAGTCACAACCACACCGTCATTCTCCCAGCAATGGTGTTGCATTCTGTACACAGGGGAACTCTAGCCTGCCTGTCAGGAAACATAGAGGAAACATAGAGGCACAGATGTTCCTTATCGCTTGGGCATGTTTTAACAAGACATGTTACATACAGTATGTTTTAACAAGACATGTTACAGTATGTTTTAACAAGACATGTTCCAGTATGTTTTAACCAGACATGTTACATACAGTATGTTTTAACAAGACATGTTACAGTATGTTTTAACAAGACATGTTACAGTATGTTATAACAAGACATGTTACATACAGTATGTTATAACAAGACATGTTACATACAGTATGTTATAACAAGACATGTTACATACAGTATGTTTTAACAAGACATGTTACAGTATGTTTTAACAAGACATGTTACAGTATGTTTTAACAAGACATGTCACAGTATGTTTTAACAAGACATGTTACAGTATGTTTTAACTAGACATGTTACAGTATGTTTTAACAAGACATGTTACAGTATGTTTTAACAAGACATGTTACAGTATGTTTTAACAAGACATGTTACAGTATGTTTTAACAAGACATGTTACAGTATGTTTTAACAAGACATGTTACAGTATGTTTTAACTAGACATGTTACAGTATGTTTTAACAAGACATGTTACAGTATGTTTTAACAAGACATGTTACAGTATGTTTTAACAAGACATGTTACAGTATGTTTTAACTAGACATGTTACAGTATGTTTTAACAAGACATGTTACAGTATGTTTTAACAAGACATGTTACAGCATGTTTTAACCAGACATGTTACAGTATGTTTTAACTAGACATGTTACAGTATGTTTTAACAAGACATGTTACAGTATGTTTTAACAAGACATGTTACAGTATGTTTTAACAAGACATGTTACAGTATGTTTTAACTAGACATGTTACAGTATGTTTTAACAAGACATGTTACAGTATGTTTTAACAAGACATGTTACAGCATGTTTTAACCAGACATGTTACAGTATGTTTTAACAAGACATGTTACAGTATGTTTTAACCAGACATGTTACAGTATGTTTTAACCAGACATGTTACAGTATGTTTTAACAAGACATGTTACAGTATGTTTTAACAAGACATGTTACAGCATTCGTAAGGTATTTATAAACCTTTTATTATTTTTTTTATTTTTAATTTGACCCCTTTTTCGTGGTATCCAATTGTTGGTAGCTACTGTCTTGTTGCATCGCTACAACTCGAAGGTTGAAAGTCATGCGTCCTCCGATACACAACCCAACCAAGCCGCACTGCTTCTTAACACAGCGCGCATCCAACCCAGAAGCCAGCCGCACCAATGTGTCGGAGGAAACACCATGCACCTGGCAACCTTGGTTAGCGTGCACTGCACCCGGCTCGCCACAGGAGTCGCTGGTGCGCGATGAGACAAGGATATCCCTACCGGCCAAACCCTCCCTAACCCGGACGACGCTAGGCCAATTGTGCGTCGCCCCACGGACCTCCCGGTCGCGGCCGGTTACGACAGAGCCTGGGCCCGAACCCAGAGTCTCTGGTGGCACAGCTGGCGCTCCCTTAACCACTGCGCCACCTATAAACCATTTTTAAGGAATTTATAAACTATTCAGAAGGCATTTTTAAACCATTCATAAACCATTTAAAATGCATTTATGAACATTTATAAACATTTATAAGGCATTTATAAACCACATATAAACATTTGATAAACATTTAAGGCATTTACAAACCATTTATAAACATTTATAACATTTATAAACATTTCTAAGGTATTTCTAAACCCAGTATAATTCATTTATTAACCATGTATAAGGTATTTATAAACAATTCATAAAGCATTTATAAACATTTATAATAGTTTGTTCACCATGTATTAATCATTACTCCCACGTTAGTGTTAGTAACCTAGTAATTTACACCTGTGTATCTAATCCTTTAAACGTCCTGTTGTGTGCTGGTTCTCGTACCAGGTACTGGTACATTTACAAAGCATACACAGAGCTCACTTTAGACTAGGGGCTGCAAAAAATACTCTACTAATGATCACTTAAATGGTTTATTAATGTGGGAGTAATGATTAATACATGTTGAACACCTACTTTATAAATGGCTCCTGATTGGTTTATAATGGACCCTTAAAATAAAGTGTTACCCAGTTGGGTGTTGTATGTCCTCTCTGTACCTAACCTATATTAATTGAGGTTGGGTGTTGTATGTCCTCTCTGTACCTAACCTATATTAAGTGAGGTTGGGTGTTGTATGTCCTCTCTGTACCTAACCTATATTAAGTGAGGTTGGGTGTTGTATGTCCTCTCTGTACCTAACCTATATTAAGTAAGGTTGTGACAACACCATCACTGTCCTGTAGCCACTGGCCTAGTTGTCACCTGCAGACTACCTGGGATTCGACACACAGCTGTTGTTTTTTTTGACCGAGCGAATAATGGACATTCAATGATAAATGGCGGCCATTATTGAAGTGTCATTTTCCTCTTGGTGTGGCTCCATTCTTACTCCAGTCTCTAAAAGGTGGCCTTCTGCAGGTGCTTGTGATATTACAATGGATGCTTCTTCACCACCTACTGTGTTCCTCCACGTTCTCCTTTATGTAATCTAGCCACCTGGACCAACAGCTGTTGATCATTAATATTAATATTACATTTGGGATTTTGTATCCGGTCACTGTGGCCTAGTTTTTTTTTTTGGGGGGGGGGGGGGTCGGACGTAAATCATTATTATTCAAATTATTCTTAAATGAAGCCGTAAGTTTATATTTGAATGGCAGCAGAAAGAGTAATTAAAATCTAATTTGCCTTTCAAAACAAGTTTGTCGCCGGAGCCTTCATGTTTGGTTACTTAGTTGTAATGACTGAGTGTGTGTGTGTGTACGTGCGTGTGTGTGTGTGTGTGTGTGTGCTAGTCTGGCCATAAGGAATGAAAATGAGATCAGAGTGGGGAAAATATGCAGGCAATTAACTTCAGATGGAAATGGCTTTCTCCCGGGCGACGATAAACAGCACTTAGTTGCAGAGACATTTACCCCATTAGGTAGCCACCAATTCCTCTCCCTAGAATACCTCTTAGTCTAATCAATGTGGACTGGTTCACAAGGGGGACAAATATTTCCACCCTGAACATTTTTCTTTGGCACTTAAAGCCAAGGATTTTTCTGGAAGTAAGAGTGTCTTATTTACAAATAATGGAAGGAATAAAATGTGGGATGGAGATGGTTTACTGTAACTGAGGGGTGTGGCTATGGTATAGGTATCTGTTATTACGCTCACTGACTTTATACCCTCTGGGTCTAGGAGTGGAACTGCAGATTAAATGGAATGCCATTGTCCAGAGAGTTGTAAATATTCTGTAGTATTCTAAATGTTCTGCAGTATTATAAATATTCTGTAGTATTCTAAATGTTCTGTAGTATTCTAAATGTTCTGTAGTATTCTAAATATTCTGTAGTATTCTAAATGTTCTGCAGTATTCTAAATGTTATGTAGTATTCTAAATGTTCTGTAGCATTCTAAATGTTCTGTAGCATTCTAAATGTTCTGTAGTATTCTAAATGTTCTGCAGTATTCTAAATGTTCTGTAGTATTCTAAATGTTCTGCAGTATTCTAAATGTTATGTATTATTCTAAATGTTCTGTAGTATTCTAAATGTTCTGTAGTATTCTAAATGTTCTGCAGTATTCTAAATGTTATGTAATATTCTAAATGTTATGTAGTATTCTAAATGTTCTGTAGTATTCTAAATGTTCTGTAGTATTCTAAATGTTCTGCAGTAATCTAAATGTTCTGCAGTATTCTAAATGTTATGTAGTATTCTAAATGTTCTGCAGCATTCTAAATGTTATGTATTATTCTAAATGTTCTGTAGTATTCTAAATGTTCTGTAGTATTCTAAATGTTCTGTAGTATTCTAAATGTTCTGCAGTATTCTAAATGTTCTGTAGTATTCTAAATGTTCTGTAGTATTCTAAATGTTCTGTAGTATTCTAAATGTTCTGCAGTATTCTAAATGTTATGTAATATTCTAAATGTTATGTAGTATTATAAATATTCTGTAGTATTCTAAATGTTCTGTAGTATTCTAAATGTTCTGTAGTATTCTAAATATTCTGTAGTATTCTAAATGTTCTGCAGTATTCTAAATGTTATGTAGTATTCTAAATGTTATGTAGTATTCTAAATGTTCTGCAGTATTATAAATATTCTGTAGTATTCTAAATGTTCTGTAGTATTCTAAATGTTCTGTAGTATTCTAAATATTCTGTAGTATTCTAAATGTTCTGCAGTATTCTAAATGTTATGTAGTATTCTAAATGTTCTGTAGCATTCTAAATGTTCTGTAGCATTCTAAATGTTCTGTAGTATTCTAAATGTTCTGCAGTATTCTAAATGTTCTGTAGTATTCTAAATGTTCTGCAGTATTCTAAATGTTATGTATTATTCTAAATGTTCTGTAGTATTCTAAATGTTCTGTAGTATTCTAAATGTTCTGTAGTATTCTAAATGTTCTGTAGTATTCTAAATGTTCTGTAGTATTCTAAATGTTCTGTAGTATTCTAAATGTTCTGCAGTATTCTAAATGTTATGTAATATTCTAAATGTTATGTAGTATTATAAATATTCTGTAGTATTCTAAATGTTCTGTAGTATTCTAAATGTTCTGTAGTATTCTAAATATTCTGTAGTATTCTAAATGTTCTGCAGTATTCTAAATGTTATGTAGTATTCTAAATGTTATGTAGTATTCTAAATGTTCTGCAGTATTATAAATATTCTGTAGTATTCTAAATGTTCTGTAGTATTCTAAATGTTCTGTAGTATTCTAAATATTCTGTAGTATTCTAAATGTTCTGCAGTATTCTAAATGTTATGTAGTATTCTAAATGTTCTGTAGCATTCTAAATGTTCTGTAGCATTCTAAATGTTCTGTAGTATTCTAAATGTTCTGCAGTATTCTAAATGTTCTGTAGTATTCTAAATGTTCTGCAGTATTCTAAATGTTATGTATTATTCTAAATGTTCTGTAGTATTCTAAATGTTCTGTAGTATTCTAAATGTTCTGCAGTATTCTAAATGTTATGTAATATTCTAAATGTTATGTAGTATTCTAAATGTTCTGTAGTATTCTAAATGTTCTGTAGTATTCTAAATGTTCTGCAGTATTCTAAATGTTCTGCAGTATTCTAAATGTTATGTAGTATTCTAAATGTTCTGCAGCATTCTAAATGTTATGTATTATTCTAAATGTTCTGTAGTATTCTAAATGTTCTGTAGTATTCTAAATGTTCTGCAGTATTCTAAATGTTATGTAATATTCTAAATGTTATGTAGTATTCTAAATGTTATGTAGTATTCTAAATATTCTGTAGTATTCTAAATGTTCTGCAGTATTCTAAATGTTATGTAGTATTCTAAATATTCTGTAGTATTCTAAATGTTCTGCAGTATTCTAAATGTTCTGCAGTATTCTAAATGTTATGTAGTATTCTAAATGTTCTGCAGTATTCTAAATGTTATCTAGTATTCTAAATGTTATGTAGTATTCTAAATGTCCTGTAGTATTCTAAATGTTCTGCAGTATTCAAAATGTTCTGCAGTATTCTAAATGTTCCGTAGGGTTCTAAATGTTCTGTAGCATTCTAAATGTTCCGTAGGGTTCTAAATGTTCTGTAGTATTCTAAATGTTATGTATTATTCTAAATGTTCTGTAGCATTCTAAATGTTCCGTAGGGTTCTAAATGGTCTGTAGTATTCTAAATGTCCTGTATTATTCTAAATGTTCTGTAGTATTCTAAATGTTCTGTAGAATTCTAAATATTCTGTAGTATTCTAAATGTTCCGTATTATTCTAAATGTTCCGTAGTATTCTAAATGTTCCGTAGGGTTCTAAATGTTCCACAGTGTTCTAAATGTCCTGTAGTGTTCTAAATGTTCCACAGGGTCCTAAATGTTCCGTATCATTCTAAATGTTCTGCGGGATTCTAAATGTTTCATTGTTTCTACCAGATGAATCTTCCTCATTCATTGGCTGGAGTGATTATGATTGGTCAGAGGGTTAGGGGGGGGGGGGGGGGGGGGGGGGTGTTAGAGGGAGTCTGGGGGGGGGGGGGGGGGGGGTGATCATTGATCCAGGGTCCGTAAGGACTTCGTCTCACCCATCCATCACTCCCCACTGCCAGGTCCTGGGAATGATTCCTCTCCCCTGCCCAGGGGGGAGACGGGGAGAGAGGGAGAGAGCAGGTGAGAAGAGAGGGTGAAGACAGAGTGAGTGATGGTAGATTGAGTGCAGGAAAAACTCAGAAGGGTAAAAAAGGCCTGAAGTCATAACTTCAGTGTTCCACATAAATGAACATCAGTTCTCCTTTGCTGTTGTTTTGGTCCAGGCTCTCCTCCGGAGGACTGAATGGATCCTTTAAGGACCTTGAGAGTTAATGAATAGGTCTGGCTGGATAAAGATGGCTGGACTGAATGAGGCCCTGTACCGTCTCTGAAGATCCTGTTTAATTAGTGTTGAATCCCCGGTTAAAGACCAGAGCAAAGCCTCCCTTTGATAAAGGTAATTAGATATTGACTATGTTGCTGATCCAATATCATCTCGCTTCTTCAAAGGGAACTTCCAGAAGGAGTCATCGATGTAATGTTATGTAGGAGGAGGAGCTGCAGTCCTCCAGTGTGTGTGCACAGTATGTGGTCGGGGTGTTTGTGTGGTCGGGGGAGGGGGATCGGTGTGGGTGTGTGTGGTCGGGGGGGTGTGTGTGGTTGGGGTGTGTGTATGCGGTCGGGGGTTGTGTGCGTGCGCATGCATGTGTTAATCCATGCCTGCGAGTGTCCCCATAGAGCTCTGGTCAGGAGAAGTACTCTATAGGGAACAGCGTGCTATTTGGGATACACGGAATGTTCTAACCCTACTGTATAGTGATGAGAAACTTAACCTGGCCACAGACAGACTGTTATAACATACTGTACACTGATGAGAAACTTCACCTTTAAAACACACACAGTGTGGCCAGAGGATTTTCAGGAACATTCTCTGTAGATTTGATGTGAAAATGAAACAGGTGATGTTGCCTGTCAGAGAACGGAGAAGGGTGAAACTGCTTTCAGGAGCATTATCACTGAGGGGTTGAGCTAGAAGCCCTATTGGACAGGTGATGTTGCCTGTCAGAGAACGGAGAAGGGTGATACTGCTTTCAGGAGCATTATCACTGAGGGGTTGAGTCAGAAGACCTATTGGACAGGTGATGTTGCCTGTCAGAGAACGGAGAAGGGTGATACTGCTTTCAGGAGCATTATCACTGAGGGGTTGAGTTAGAAGCCCTATTGGACAGGTGATGTTGCCTGTCAGAGAACGGAGAAGGGTGATACTGCTTTCAGGAGCATTATCACTGAAGGGTTGAGTCAGAAGCCCTATTGGACAGGTGATGTTGCCTGTCAGAGAACGGAGAAGGGTGATACTGCTTTCAGGAGCATTATCATTGAGGGGTTGAGCTAGAAGCCCTATTGGACAGGTGATGTTGCCTGTCAGAGAACGGAGAAGGGTGAAACTGCTTTCAGGAGCATTATCACTGAGGGGTTGAGTCAGAAGACCTATTGGACAGGTGATGTTGCCTGTCAGAGAACGGAGAAGGATGATACTGCTTTCAGAAGCATTATCACTGAGGGGTTGAGTCAGAAGCCCTATTGGACAGGTGATGTTGCCTGTCAGAGAACGGAGAAGGGTGAAACTGCTTTCAGGAGCATTATCACTGAGGGGTTGAGTCAGAAGCCCTATTGGACAGGTGATGTTGCCTGTCAGAGAACAGAGAAGGGTGAAACTGCTTTCAGGAGCATTATCACTGAGGGGTTGAGCTAGAAGCCCTATTGGACAGGTGATGTTGCCTGTCAGAGAACAGAGAAGGGTGATACTGCTTTCAGGAGCATTATCACTGAGGGGTTGAGCTAGAAGCCCTATTGGACAGGTGATGTTGCCTGTCAGAGAACAGAGAAGGGTGATACTGCTTTCAGGAGCATTATCACTGAGGGGTTGAGTTAGAAGCCCTATTGGACAGGTGATGTTGCCTGTCAGAGAACGGAGAAGGGTGAAACTGCTTTCAGGAGCATTATCACTGAGGGGTTGAGCTAGAAGCCCTATTGGACAGGTGATGTTGCCTGTCAGAGAACAGAGAAGGGTGATACTGCTTTCAGGAGCATTATCACTGAGGGGTTGAGCTAGAAGCCCTATTGCAGTGATTTCCATTTGAAATCCCTTGTTCAAAGTAGGTTTCAAAAGAAGCTAACAAAGTTACACAGAGGAGTGTCGTTTTTCAAACTATAGATGAATAAGATTAGGCAAAATACTCGCAGGAAGAAAATCAAAAAAATGACTAAACATTTTGCTACAGATGCGCTTTTTAATTGGACCCGACTTCTCACAGAAGGAAAATAACCCTGCGGGAAATGTCAATTATGTGGATTATAATGAATGGACGCTGTTGTGGGGTTGATACATTTATTCGTTAGGGTAAATCAAGTCTGACATTTTTTAAGTGGAAATTACAAACTTCAGAATCCATTTATAACCTTGATTCCACTACAGTTTGCATTTTCTGCTGCTCTGCTATGTTCTCCTCTACAACAGAGTGACAGTAGGGCGGCGCACGTTTGGCCCAGGGTAGTCCGGGTTTGGCCCAGAGTAGTCAGGGTTTGGCCCAGAGTAGTCAGGGTTTGGCCCAGGGTAGTCTGGGTTTGGCCCAGGGTAGTCCGGGTTTGGCCCAGGGTAGTCAGGGTTTGGCCCAGGGTAGTCCGGGTTTGGCCCAGGGTAGTCAGGGTTTGGCCCAGGGTAGTCCGGGTTTGGCCCAGGGTAGTCAGGGTTTGGCCCAGGGTAGTCCGAGCTTGGCCCAGAGTAGTCCGGGTTTGGCCCAGGGTAGTCCAGGTTTGGCCCCGGGATAGTCAGGGTTTGGCCCAGGGTAGTCCAGGTTTGGCCCCGGGACAGTCAGGGCTTGGCCGGGGTAGGCCTTCATTGTAAATACGAATTTGTTCTTGACTGACTTGCCTAGTTATATAAAAGTTCAATAAAAAATGTAACTTAAAATTACATTAGGTTTTAGCAGATCTGTACATACAGCGCATTCAGAAAGTATTCAGACCCTTTGACTATTTCCACATTTTGTTAATTAAGTTACAGCCTTATTCTAAAACGGATGAAATTGTTTTTTTTTCCATCATCAATCTACACATAATAGCCCATAATGACTAAGCAAAAACGTTTTTATTTTTTATTTTTAACATTTGGCAAATATATTGCCAAATAAAAATGGAAATATCACATTTACTTAAGTAATCAGACACTTTACTCAGTACTTTGTTGAATAACCTTTGTCAGTGATTACAGTCTCGAGTCTTCTTGGGCATGACGCTCCAAGCTTGGCACAACTTGGAGCAGTGTTGCTGCACAGCTATTTTCTGGTCTCTCCAGAGATGTTCAATCGGGTTCAAGTCCGGGCTCTGGCAGGGCCACTAAAGGACATTCAGAGACTTGTGCCGATGCCACTCCTGCATTGTATTGGCTGTGTGCTTAGGGTCATTGTCCTGTTAGGTGACCCTTCGCCCCAGTCTGAGATCCTGAGCGCTCTTGAGCAGATTTCCTCATCAAGGATCTCTCTGTACTTTGCTCCGTTCATCTTTCCCTCGATCCTGACCAGTCTCCCAGTCGCTGCCGCTGAAAAATATCCCCATAACAAGATGCTGCCACCACCATGCTTCACCGTAGGGTTGGAGCCTGATTTCCTCCAGACGTGACTCTTGGCATTCAGGCCAAATAGTTCAAACTTGGTTTCATCAGACCAGAGAATCTAGTTTCTCGTGATCTGAGTGTATACTGAGGAGTGGCTTCCGTCTGGCCACTCCACCTTAAAGGCCTAATTGGTGGAATGTTGCGGAGATGGTTGTCTTTCTGGAATGTTCGCCTACAGAAGAACTATGGAGCTCTGTCAGAGTGACCACCAGGTTTTTTGTCACCTCCCTGACCAAGGCCCTTCTCCCCTGATTGCTCAGTTTGGCCGGGTGGTCAGCTCTAGGAAGTCTACGTGGTTACAAACTTCTTCCATTTAAGAATGATGGAGGCCACTGTGTTCTCAGGGACCTTCAATGCTGGAGAAATGTTTTGGTGCCCTTTCCCAGTGCTGTGCCTCGACACAATCATTCCAAATCATGTCCAATCAATTGAATTTACCACAGGTGGACTCCAATTAAGTTGTAGAAATATCTCAAGGATGATGAATGGAAACAGGATGCACCTGAGCTCAATTTATAGTCTCATAGAAAAGGGTCTAAATAGTTATGCAAACAATAAGTTATTTTTTACACATTTGCAAATATTTCTAAAAACCTGTTTTCACTCTTTCGTTATGGGGTATTGTGATGTCGTTATGGGGTATTGTGATGTCGGTATGGGGTATTGTGATGTCGTTATGGGGTGTTGTGATGTCGTTATGGGGTATTGTGATGTCATTATGGGGTATTGTGATGTCGGTATGGGGTATTGTGATGTCGTTATGGGGTATTGTGATGTCGTTATGGGGTATTGTGATGTCATTATGGGGTATTGTGATGTCGGTATGGGGTATTGTGATGTCGTTATGGGGTATTGTGATGTCATTATGGGGTATTGTGATGTCGTTATGGGCTATTGTGATGTCATTATGGGGTATTGTGATGTCGTTATGGGGTATTGTGATGTCATTATGGGGTATTGTGATGTCGTTATGGGGTATTGTGATGTCATTATGGGGTATTGTGATGTCGTTATGGGGTATTGTGATGTCGTTATGGGGTATTGTGATGTCATTATGGGGTATTGTGATGTCATTATGGGGTATTGTGTGTAGAGTGATGAAGGAAAACATTATTCAATCCATTTTATAATGAGGCTGTAATGTAACAAAATGTGGAAAAAGTTGGCTGCCCCATACACTGTATGTGTATATATATATATATATGTTGATTCAACGTTCAATTGTAAGCTGCAATAGGATTGTGACTTAGCTCAACATTTGAGCATATAGCTCAACCAACATACATTCTCAAGCTGAATTGAACATTCACTCAACTTGACCTTTTAGGTTGAGTGAACATACAATTCAATTTAAGAATTTATTATACCCTATTTGCATATTTCCCGGTGTGGCTTTCCATTTGAGTGAATTGGAGTTACCACGCATTAGTGTATTTGTTAGCAACAGACACATGGTTGTTGTATTCAAAGGCTTTCAGTAGTATGAAAACAGACAGCCTGTCTATGAAAACAGACAGCCTGTCTATGACGAATGCAGAGATGAGTGCAGATAGTGAATACAGAATATCCTCTCTGTGGCTGTCGTCGATCTGTGATTGTGGGTCCGTGGTGACCCTGTAGCGTGTGGGAATGTACACACACACGCACACACACCCAACCATGACCTCTTTAGTCCTCACACGCCAATCTCCTGTCTATAAACACAGATGGCCGTCACCTTTGACCTCACACGGCTAAACCACAGACCCCTCGAACACTCAGACAGATTGTTTACATAAGAGGTTTTAGTGAAGTGGCTTCCATGGTAGGCTGTGTTTCTGTTTTATCATGGAAACTGGTCTCCCTGCAAACACGGCTTGGAGGAAAGCATTGTTAGCGTCTCTGTGATACTAGTTGGTTGACCAAGTACTCAGGGCACAGCAACAGTCTAGCTCAGAGAGAGACAGAGAGAGAGAGGGAGAAGACAGATTAGACCGAGACAGAGACAGAATAGACCGAGACAGAAAGAGAGAGAGAGAGAGATGACAGAATAGACAGAAACAGAAAGAGAGAGAGAAATGACAGAATAGACCGAGACAGACAGAATAGACCGAGACAGAGACAGATTAGACCGAGACAGAGACAGAATAGACCGAGACAGAGACAGATTAGACCGAGACAGAGACAGAATAGACAGAGACAGAGACAGATTAGACCGAGACAGAGACAGATTAGACCGAGACAGAGACAGAATAGACCGAGATAGAGACAGAATAGACAGAGACAGAGACAGAATAGACAGAAACAGAAAGAGAGAGAGAAATGACAGAATAGACCGAGACAGACAGAATAGACCGAGATAGAGACAGAATAGACAGAGACAGAGACAGAATAGACCGAGACAGTTGGAGAGAGAGAGAATAGACCAAGAGAGAAGACAGAAAGAGAGAGAGAAGACAGAATAGACTGAGATAGTGGGAAAGACAGAATAGACAGAGACAGAAAGAGAGAGAAGAGAGAATAGACAGAGACAGAAAGAGAGAGAGAAGAAAGAATAGACTGAGACAGTGGGAGAGAGAATAGACAGAGACAGAAAGAGAGAGAGAGAGAAGACAGAATAGACTGAGACAGTTGGAGAGAGAGAATAGACCAAGAGAGAAGACAGAAAGAGAGAGAGACAGAGCTACAGACATACTCAGCGTGAGCTCCTGAGTTATTTTTAGGTAAACACTCAAATCTAAAAATAAATCAACTCTATTCAATCAGAATATTTAAAAAGTTACTTTGCGCCTCAAAATAAGACGTTTTGAAGTCTAGCTAGCTAGCCAGAAAAAAACGTTGCTAGAACAAACCTAGCAAGGGGAGTTAATGTAACTACATCAAACGACCAAACTGAGTGAGTAAACCACAAAGGAGCGCGGACTCTAACGTTAAACATATCTTCTGTTTTGCTGTTTGTTTTTAGCTAGCTAGCTAGTTAGCAACAGAAAAACAAAAATGATTGCCATGGCAACGTGGCAGCAGAGCCCACAGGCACCATGCCCCTACTGTCCTAAAGGGGAAGCCAGAAAACCTTTTCGCAGAACTCCACAAAAACGGTGATGTGAGGTATCTCATCTTTCTCACTGACCAGCCAATTGACAAATCCTATTTTAATAGTTCTTGTTGGATTGTGGGTGTTTATCTAATTTTGGTCTGAAGAGCAGAAACCCAGACTTCCTGAAAGAAAATGATGTTGGTATTGTAGTAGTACAGGAAACATAGTGCAGAGGTAACGTTTCCACTAGCTGTCCACTAGGTTATAGGGAGATAATAGTACCATCCAGCAAATTAAAAATAATCACACAGGGCAGAGACTCAGGACAGGGCAGAGACTCAGGACAGGGCAGAGACTCAGGATAGGGCAGAGACTCAGGGCAGGGCAGAGACTCAGGGCAGGGCAGAGACTCAGGACAGGGCAGAGACTCAGGATAGGGCAGAGACTCAGGGCAGGGCAGAGACTCAGGGCAGGGCAGAGACTCAGGACAGGGCAGAGACTCAGGACAGGGCAGAGACTCAGGGCAGGGCAGAGACTCAGGGCAGGGCAGACACTCAGGGCAGGGCAGAGACTCAGGATAGGGCAGAGACTCAGGACAAGGCAGAGACTCAGGACAGGGCAGAGACTCAGGACAGGGCAGAGACTCAGGTCAGGGCAGAGACTCAGGACAGGGCAGAGACTCAGGGCAGGGCAGAGACTCAGGGCAGGGCAGAGACTCAGGTCAGGGCAGAGACTCAGGACAGGGCAGAGACTCAGGGCAGGGCAGAGACTCGGGGAGAATGCTAATATGGTATAAATCTGAACTAATTGAATCAATCGAATTGATCAAAACAGGAGAATTCTTTATCTTAACAGATAAAAATGTCTTCCTCTGTGCCACATGCATCCCCCCCTCAGAGTCACCCAACTTCAATGAAGAGAGTTTCTCCATTCTGGAGGGGGAAATTAGTCCCTTTCAGGCCCAAGGCAACGTCCTGGTCTGTGGAGATCTGAATGCTAGAACAGCAGAAGAACAAGACACTATTAACAGCCATGGGAACGAACACCTACCAGGAAGCAGCAACCTTTCCCTCCCCACATACAGACAGGAAGCAGCAACCTTTCCCTCCCCACATACAGACAGGAAGCAGCAACCTTTCCCTCCCCACATACAGACAGGAAGCAGCAACCTTTCCCTCCCCACATACAGACAGGAAGCAACAACCTTTCCCTCCCCACATACAGACAGGAAGCAACAACCTTTCCCTCCCCACATACAGACAGGAAGCAACAACCTTTTCCTCCCCACATACACCACCCCACCACCACACCACAGCTCTTGGAGCTCTGTGGAACACTGGGTCTGTACATAGTCAATGGTAGGCTGAGAGGGGACTCTTTTGGTAGGTACACCTACAGCTCTGTGGATCACTGGTTCTGTACATAGTCAATGGTAGGCTGAGAGGGGACTCTTTTGGTAGGTACACTTCGGCTCTGACTGTTAACCAAGGGTTCTGTCAGACCTGGGCTCTGACCGTTAACCACAGGTTCTGTCAGACCTGGGCTCTTACTGTTAACCACGGGTTCTGTCAGACCTGGGCTCTGACCATTAACCACAGGTTCTGTCAGACCTGGGCTCTGACCGTTAACCACAGGTTCTGTCAGACCTGGGCTCTGACCGTTAACCACAGGTTCTGTCAGACCTGGGCTCTGACCGTTAACCACAAGTTCTGTCAGACCTGGGCTCTGACCGTTAACCACAGGTTCTGTCAGACCTGGGCTCTGACCGTTAACCACAGGTTCTGTCAGACCTGGGCTCTGACCGTTAACCACAGGTTCTGTCTGACCTGGGCTCTGACCGTTAACCACAGGTTCTGTCTGACCTGGGCTCTGACCGTTAACCACAGGTTCTGTCAGACCTGGGCTCTGACCGTTAACCACCGGTTCTGTCCGACCTGGGCTCTGACCGTTAACCACAGGTTCGGTCAGACCTGGGCTCTGACCGTTAACCACAGGTTCTGTCAGACCTGGGCTCTGACCGTTAACCACAGGTTCTGTCAGACCTGGGCTCTTACCGTTAACCACAGGTTCTGTCCGACCTGGGCTCTGACCGTTAACCACAAGTTCTGTCAGACCTGGGCTCTGACCGTTAACCACAGGTTCTGTCAGACCTGGGCTCTGACCGTTAACCACAGGTTCTGTCAGACCTGGGCTCTGACCGTTAACCACAAGTTCTGTCAGACCTGGGCTCTGACCGTTAACCACAGGTTCTGTCAGACCTGGGCTCTGACCGTTAACCACAGGTTCTGTCAGACCTGGGCTCTGACCGTTAACCACAGGTTCTGTCAGACCTGGGCTCTGACCGTTAACCACAGGTTCTGTCCGACCTGGGCTCTGACCGTTAACCACAGGTTCTGTCCGACCTGGGCTCTGACCGTTAACCACCAGTTCTGTCCGACCTGGGCTCTGACCGTTAACCACAGGTTCTGTCAGACCTGGGCTCTGACCGTTAACCACAGGTTCTGTCAGACCTGGGCTCTGACCGTTAACCACAGGTTCTGTCCGACCTGGGCTCTGACCGTTAACCACAGGTTCTGTCCGACCTGGGCTCTGACCGTTAACCACCGGTTCTGTCCGACCTGGGCTCTGACCGTTAACCACAGGTTCTGTCAGACCTGGGCTCTGACCGTTAACCACAGGTTCTGTCAGACCTGGGCTCTGACCGTTAACCACAGGTTCTGTCAGACCTGGGCTCTGACCGTTAACCACAAGTTCTGTCAGACCTGGGCTCTGACCGTTAACCACAGGTTCTGTCAGACCTGGGCTCTGACCGTTAACCACAGGTTCTGTCAGACCTGGGCTCTGACCGTTAACCACAGGTTCTGTCTGACCTGGGCTCTGACCGTTAACCACAGGTTCTGTCTGACCTGGGCTCTGACCGTTAACCACAGGTTCTGTCAGACCTGGGCTCTGACCGTTAACCACCGGTTCTGTCCGACCTGGGCTCTGACCGTTAACCACAGGTTCGGTCAGACCTGGGCTCTGACCGTTAACCACAGGTTCTGTCAGACCTGGGCTCTGACCGTTAACCACAGGTTCTGTCAGACCTGGGCTCTTACCGTTAACCACAGGTTCTGTCCGACCTGGGCTCTGACCGTTAACCACAAGTTCTGTCAGACCTGGGCTCTGACCGTTAACCACAGGTTCTGTCAGACCTGGGCTCTGACCGTTAACCACAGGTTCTGTCAGACCTGGGCTCTGACCGTTAACCACAAGTTCTGTCAGACCTGGGCTCTGACCGTTAACCACAGGTTCTGTCAGACCTGGGCTCTTACCGTTAACCACAGGTTCTGTCAGACCTGGGCTCTGACCGTTAACCACAGGTTCTGTCAGACCTGGGCTCTGACCGTTAACCACAGGTTCTGTCCGACCTGGGCTCTGACCGTTAACCACAGGTTCTGTCCGACCTGGGCTCTGACCGTTAACCACCGGTTCTGTCCGACCTGGGCTCTGACCGTTAACCACAGGTTCTGTCAGACCTGGGCTCTGACCGTTAACCACAGGTTCTGTCAGACCTGGGCTCTGACCGTTAACCACAGGTTCTGTCCGACCTGGGCTCTGACCGTTAACCACAGGTTCTGTCCGACCTGGGCTCTGACCGTTAACCACCGGTTCTGTCCGACCTGGGCTCTGACCGTTAACCACAGGTTCTGTCAGACCTGGGCTCTGACCGTTAACCACAGGTTCTGTCAGACCTGGGCTCTGACCGTTAACCACAGGTTCTGTCAGACCTGGGCTCTGACCGTTAACCACAGGTTCTGTCAGACCTGGGCTCTGACCCGTTAACCACAGGTCCTGTCAGACCTGGGCTCTGACCGTTAACCACAGGTTCTGTCAGACCTGGGCTCTTACCGTTAACCACAGGTTCTGTCAGACCTGGGCTCTGACCGTTAACCACAGGTTCTGTCAGACCTGGGCTCTGACCGTTAACCACAGGTTCTGTCAGACCTGGGCTCTGACCGTTAACCACAGGTTCTGTCAGACCTGGGCTCTGACCGTTAACCACAGGTTCTGTCAGACCTGGGCTCTGACCGTTAACCACAGGTTCTGTCAGACCTGGGCTCTGACCGTTAACCACAGGTTCTGTCAGACCTGGGCTCTGACCGTTAACCACAGGTTCTGTCCGACCTGGGCTCTGACCGTTAACCACAGGTTATGTCAGACCTGGGCTCTGACCGTTAACCACAGGTTCTGTCAGACCTGGGCTCTGACCGTTAACCACAGGTTCTGTCAGACCTGGGCTCTGACTGTTAATCTAAAAAAATATATTTAATGATATTCCAATATAAAGGTCAGGAAATAAGGATGACAAATATAAATTCTATTTGGACACAGTTCAATTAGAACACAACAAAAACGACACGTATCTGGGACTTAATATCAGCAACTCGGGTAGCTTTCACATGGCTGTGAACGAGCTGAGAGACAAAGGAAGAAGATCATTCTATGCCATTAAATAGAACATAACAACCTAAATGTCCAGTCAGTTATAGAACCAGTTGCTCTATAAGGCAGTGGAGTATGGGGTCCACTCTATAAGGCAGTGAAGTATGGGGTCCACTCTATAAGGCAGTGGAGTATGGGGTCCACTCTATAAGGCAGTGAAGTATGGGGTCCACTCTATAAGGCAGTGGAGTATGGGGTCCACTCTATAAGGCAGTGAAGTATGGGGTCCACTCTATAAGGCAGTGAAGTATGGGGTCCACTCTATAAGGCAGTGGAGTATGGGGTCCACTCTATAAGGCAGTGAAGTATGGGGTCCACTCTATAAGGCAGTGAAGTATGGGGTCCAATCTCTAGTAATGAATTCACCAAATGGGACAAACATCCAATTGAAATACTGCTTGCAGAGTTTTGCCAGACTGTTTTGCAAGTGCAAAGAAAAACTCCAAATAATAACGCATGTAGAGCAGAACTGGGCCCAAACCCTCCTCATTCAAATAGAGAAAAGAGACATCACATTTTACAACCATCTAAAACCAAGTGACCCCAAAACATTCCATCACACAGCTCTACAATGTCAAGAGATGAAACAAGAGAAGAGTCCCCTCAGCCAGCTGGTTCTGAGGCTCAGTTCACCAACCCAAACCAACCCCATAGAGCCTCAGGACAGCACTCAGTCAGCTGGTTCTGAGGCTCAGTTCACCAACCCAAACCAACCCCATAGAGCCTCAGGACATCACTCAGCCAGCTGGTTCTGAGGCTCAGTTCACCAACCCAAACCAACCCCATAGAGCCTCAGGACAACACTCAGCCAGCTGGTTCTGAGGCTCAGTTCA
This sequence comes from Oncorhynchus mykiss, assembly GCF_013265735.2. Classification (NCBI taxonomy): domain Eukaryota; kingdom Metazoa; phylum Chordata; class Actinopteri; order Salmoniformes; family Salmonidae; genus Oncorhynchus; species Oncorhynchus mykiss. Next base: position 3,265,020 of record NC_048585.1, read on the forward strand.
CCAACCCAAACCAACCCCATAGAGCCTCAGGACATCACTCAGCCAGCTGGTTCTGAGGCTCAGTTCACCAACCCAAACCAACCCCATAGAGCCTCAGGACAACACTCAGCCAGCTGGTTCTGAGGCTCAGTTCACCAACCCAAACCAAACCCATAGAGCCTCAGGACAGCACTCAGCCAGCTGGTTCTGAGGATCAGTTCACCAACCCAAACCAACCCCATAGAGCCTCAGGACAACACTCAGCCAGCTGGTTCTGAGGATCAGTTCACCAACCCAAACCAACCCCATAGAGCCTCAGGACAACACTCAGCCAGCTGGTTCTGAGGCTCAGTTCACCAACCCAAACCAAACCCATAGAGCCTCAGGACAGCACTCAGCCAGCTGGTTCTGAGGCTCAGTTCACCAACCCAAACCAACCCCATAGAGCCTCAGGACAGCACTCAGCCAGCTGGTTCTGAGGCTCAGTTCACCAACCCAAACCAACCCCATAGAGCCTCAGGACAACACTCAGCCAGCTGGTTCTGAGGCTCAGTTCACCAACCCAAACCAAACCCATAGAGCCTCAGGACAGCACTCAGCCAGCTGGTTCTGAGGCTCAGTTCACCAACCCAAACCAACCCCATAGAGCCTCAGGACAGCACTCAGCCAGCTGGTTCTGAGGCTCAGTTCACCAACCCAAACCAACCCCATAGAGCCTCAGGACAGCACTCAGAAAATCTGGCCCAACCAAATCATCACAAGGCTAAAATATATATCTGTCAGACTATCTGACCAGTGTGTGTGACTGATAGAAAACTGAGAAAAACACAGACTAGGTACAGACTCAGTGATCAATCTGGCTATAGAGACCAGAGAGGACAGCCTGAGCTCACTCTGCCCATGGGGAGAGGTAGAGACAGAGCTGCTATTTCATATGACACTGTGACAAACATTCAGAAATAAGAGAATCTTTCTTTCACAAAATGATCATTCAGTACATATATACGAGAAGTAAGAAGAATGTATCTAATATTTATTGGGTGAAATCCAAAATGGCAGCCAAACATGTGTCCTCCCGCCACAACCTGAGGGACAGCCGGTGAAGAATGCAATGTAATGTCGATAATATTTCCCATGTAGTTTTGTTTTGTCTTTCATACCAGGTCATGTGTCTTCTCAGTCAGGTTGACACTGGTCCACTACCATTGGTTTAATGTATTGTTGTTCTGATTAATGTGGTTGTTGTAGTTGCTGTTAATGGTAATCCCATGTCCACTACTACTATTATTATTGTTGTTCTGATTAATATTGTGGTTGTAGTTGTTAATGGTAATCCCATGTCCACTACTACTATTATTATTGTTGTTCTGATTAATATTGTGGTTGTAGTTGTTAATGGTAATCCCATGTCCACTACTACTATTATTATTGATGTTCTGATTAATATTGTAGTTGTTAATGGTAATCCCATGTCCACTACTACTATTATTATTGATGTTCTGATTAATATTGTGGTTGTAGTTGTTAATGGTAATCCCATGTCCACTACTACTATTATTATTGATGTTCTCATTAATATTGTGGTTGTAGTTGTTAATGGTAATCCCATGTCCACTACTACTATTATTATTGATGTTCTGATTAATATTGTGGTTGTAGTTGTTAATGGTAATCCCATGTCCACTACTACTATTATTATTGATGTTCTGATTAATATTGTGGTTGTAGTTGTTAATGGTAATCCCATGTCCACTACTACTATTATTATTGATGTTCTGATTAATATTGTTGTTGTAGTTGTTAATGGTAATCCCATGTCCACTACTACTATTATTATTGATGTTCTGATTAATATTGTGGTTGTAGTTGTTAATGGTAATCCCATGTCCACTACCACTATTATTATTGATGTTCTGATTAATATTGTGGTTGTAGTTGTTAATGGTAATCCCATGTCCACCACTACTATTATTATTGATGTCTTATTGATGTTAGTCCCACCATTGGTGTTATATGTAGACAATGTAATTGAACTCTCCATGTCAATAAAGTTTACTGAATTTAATTGAGAGAGAAAGAGAGAGAGAGAGAGAGAGGCAGAGAGAGAGAGAGAGAAGGAGAGAGAAGGAGAGAGACAATGTAATTGAACTCTCCATGTCAATAAAGTCTACTGAATTGAATTGAGAGAGAAAGAGAGAGAGAGAGAGAGAGGCAGAGAGAGAGAGAGAAGGAGAGAGAAGGAGACAGAGAAGGAGAGAGACAGAGAGAGGGAGAGAGACGGAGAGAGAGAGAGAGAGAGAGAGAGAATAGACAGAACTTGAAAGAGAGAGAATAGACAGAGAAAGAGAGAGAGAGAGAGAGAGAGAGAGAGAGAGAGAGAGAGAGAGAGAGAGAGAGAGAGAGAGAGATGAGAGAGAGAGAGAGAATAGAGAAAGACAACAAGCCATGAAAGGAGGCCACACAGACACACACACTGAGACACACACACACACGGTGGGTGTGTGACAGTAGACTGATCTGGACCCATCTCCCAGGGTAAATCATTTGAAGCGCCTCTCAGCTGAGAACAACCATCTCTCTCTCCGTGCCAGGGTGATTTGTGCTGCATATTACCGGGCGGATATAGCCCACTTCTTCTTTCTTTTATCCCCCTCTCGTCTCACTCTGTTCTCCCTCTCTTATCCCTATTTTCTCCCTCTCTTCTCCCTCTCTTCTCCGTCTCTTCTCCCTCTTTTCTCCCTCTCTTCTCCCTCTCTTCTCCCTCTGTTCTCCCTCTGTTCTCCCTCTGTTCTCCCTCTGTTCTCCCTCTGTACGCCCTCTCTTCTCCCTCAGTTCTCCCTCTGTTCTCCCTCTCTTCTCCCTCTCTTCTCCCTCTGTTCTCCCTCTGTTCTCCCTCTGTTCTCCCTCTGTTCTCCCTCTGTTCTCCCTCTGTTCTCCCTCTGTTCTCCCTATGTTCTCCCTCTCTTCTCCCTCTCTTCTCCCTCTGTTCTCCCTCTCTTCTCCCTCTGTTCTCCCTCTGTTCTCCCTCTCTTCTCCCTCTCTTCTCCCTCTCTTCTCCCTTTCTTCTCCCTCTCTGTTCTCTATCCTCAGGGTGTAAATGACAGTGGTTTTCTCCATCTCTGTTCTCCATCCTCAGGGTGTAAATGACGGTGGTCTTCTCCCTCTCTTCTCCCTCTCTGTTCTCTACTGTAACATCTTTCTGGCAGGCGGTGTCCTCAGGGTGTAAAGGACGGTGGTCTTCTCCCTCTCTGTTCTCTTCTGAAAAATCTTTCTGGCAGGCGGTGTCCTCAGGGTGTAAAGGACGGTGGTCTTCTCCCTCTCTGTTCTCTACTGAAAAATCTTTCTGGCAGGCGGTGTCCTCAGGGTGTAAAGGACGGTGGTCTTCTCCCTCTCTGTTCTCTACTGAAACATCTTTCTGGCAGGCGGTGTCCTCAGGGTGTAAAGGACGGTGTTGTGCTGCTGTTTCATCAGCCTGATTGAAGAGAAAACTTTGTTCTGAAGCAACACCTTCATTTGCTTTGACTTGCTTTCTTTTAGTAGGTGCATTTTCAGTTCTGACATGTAGTAGATTTCCATGCAGTGATTCACCTTGAGATCATTTACGGTTTAGTTATAGAGTCCAGGAAATGCCTTGTATAAGCAAACCCTAATTGAGATGTAGATTATAGCCAAGACACAGAGAAGGTTTCTCTCTCACATTGACAAGCAAATTATTGGTGTTGTACGTTCAAATGTCCAGCTCCATGTTGATCTATGTGTCCAGCTCCATGTTGATCTATATGTTCAGCTCCATGATGATCTATATGTCCTGCTCCATGATGATCTATATGTCCAGCTCCATGTTGATCTATATGTTCAGCTCCATGTTGATCTATATGTCCAGCTCCATGTTGATCTATATGTCCAGCTCCATGATGATCTATATGTCCAGCTCCATGATGATCTATGTCCAGCTCCATGATGATCTATGTCCAGCTCCATGATGATCTATGTCCAGCTCCATGATGATCTATGTTCAGCTCCATGTTGATCTATATGTCCAGCTCCATGTTGATCTATATGTCCAGCTCCATGATGATCTATATGTCCAGCTCCATGATGATCTATATGTCCAGCTCCATGATGATCTATATGTCCAGCTCCATGTTGATGATCTATATGTCCAGCTCCATGATGATCTATATGTCCAGCTCCATGTTGATCTATATGTCCAGCTCCATGTTGATCTATATGTCCAGCTCCATGTTGATCTATATGTCCAGCTCCATGTTGATCTATATGTCCAGCTCCATGATGATCTATATGTCCAGCTCCATGATGATCTATATGTCCAGCTCCATGATGATCTATATGTCCAGCTCCATGATGATCTATGTCCAGCTCCATGATGATCTATGTCCAGTTCCATGATGATCTATATGTCCAGCTCCATGTTGATCTATACGTCCAGCTCCATGTTGATCTATATGTCCAGCTCCATGTTGATCTATATGTTCAGCTCCATGTTGATCTATATGTTCAGCTCCATGTTGATCTATATGTCCAGCTCCATGATGATCTATATGTCCAGCTCCATGATGATCTATGTCCAGCTCCATGATGATCTATGTCCAGCTCCATGATGATCTATGTCCAGCTCCATGATGATCTATGTTCAGCTCCATGTTGATCTATATGTCCAGCTCCATGTTGATCTATATGTCCAGCTCCATGTTGATCTATATGTCCAGCTCCATGTTGATCTATATGTCCAGCTCCATGATGATCTATATGTCCAGCTCCATGATGATCTATATGTCCAGCTCCATTATGATCTATATGTCCAGCTCCATGTTGATGATCTATATGTCCAGCTCCATGATGATCTATATGTCCAGCTCCATGTTGATCTATATGTCCAGCTCCATGATGATCTATATGTCCAGCTCCATGATGATCTATGTCCAGCTCCATGTTGATCTATATGTCCAGCTCCATGTTGATCTATATGTCCAGCTCCATGATGATCTATATTCCAGCTCCATGTTGATGATCTATATGTCCAGCTCCATGATGATCTATATGTCCAGCTCCATGATGATCTATATGTCCAGCTCCATGTTGATCTATATGTCCAGCTCCATGATGATCTATATGTCCAGCTCCATGTTGATCTATACATCCAGCTCCATGATGATCTATATGTCCAGCTCCATGATGATCTATATGTCCAGCTCCATGTTGATGATCTATATGTCCAGTTCCATGATGATCTATATGTCCAGCTCCATGTTGATCTATATGTCTAGCTCCATGTTGATCTATATGTCCAGCTCCATGTTGATGATCTATATGTCCAGCTCCATGTTGATGATCTATATATCCAGCTCCATGATGATCTACATGTCCAGCTCCATGATGATCTATATGTCCAGCTCCATGATGATGATCTATACGTCCAGCTCCATGATGATGATCTATATGTCCAGCTCCATGTTGATCTATATGTCCAGCTCCATGTTGATCTATATGTCCAGCTCCATGTTGATTGATATGTCCAGCTCCATGTTGATTGATATGTCCAGCTCCATGATGATCTATATGTCCAGCTCCATGTTGATCTATATGTCCAGCTCCAGAATGATCTATATGTCCAGCTCCATGTTGATCTACATGTTCAGCTCCATGTTGATGATCTATATGTCCAGCTCCATGATGATCTATATGTCCAGCTCCATGATGATCTATATGTCCAGCTCCATGATGATCTATATGTCCAGCTCCATGATGATCTATATGTCCAGCTCCATGATGATCTATATGTCCAGCTCCATGATGATCTATATGTCCAGCTCAATGTTGATGATCTATATGTCCAGCTCCATGATGATCTATATGTCCAGCTCCATGTTGATCTATATGTCCAGCTCCATGATGATCTATATGTCCAGCTCCATGATGATCTATATGTCCAGCTCCATGATGATCTATGTCCAGCTCCATGATGATCTATATGTCCAGCTCCATGATGATCTATATGTCTAGCTCCATGTTGATGATCTATATGTCCAGCTCCATGATGATCTATATGTCCAGCTCCATGTTGATCTATATGTCCAGCTCCATGATGATCTATATGTCCAGCTCCATGATGATCTATATGTCCAGCTCCATGATGATCTATATGTCCAGTTCCATGATGATCTATATGTCCAGCTCCATGATGATCTATGTCCAGCTCCATGATGATCTATATGTCCAGCTCCATGATGATCTATATGTCCAGCTCCATGTTGATGATCTATATGTCCAGCTCCATGATGATCTATATGTCCAGCTCCATGTTGATCTATATGTCCAGCTCCATGATGATCTATATGTCCAGCTCCATGATGATCTATATGTCCAGCTCCATGATGATCTATATGTCCAGCTCCATGATGATCTATATGTCCAGCTCCATGATGATCTATGTCCAGCTCCATGATGATCTATATGTCCAGCTCCATGATGATCTATATGTCTAGCTCCATGTTGATGATCTATATGTCCAGCTCCATGATGATCTATATGTCCAGCTCCATGTTGATCTATATGTCCAGCTCCATAATGATCTATATGTCCAGCTCCATGATGATCTATATGTCCAGCTCCATGATGATCTATATGTCCTGCTCCATGTTGATCTATATGTCCAGCTCCATGATGATCTATATGTCCAGCTCCATGTTGATCTATATGTCTAGCTCCATGTTGATGATCTATATGTCCAGCTCCATGATGATCTATATGTCCAGCTCCATGTTGATCTATATGTCCAGCTCCATGATGATCTATATGTCCAGCTCCATGATGATCTATATGTCCTGCTCCATGTTGATCTATATGTCCAGCTCCATGATGATCTATATGTCCAGCTCCATGATGATCTATATGCCCTGCTCCATGTTGATCTATATGTCCAGCTCCATGATGATCTATATGTCCAGCTCCATGATGATCTATATGTCCTGCTCCATGTTGATCTATATGTCCTGCTCCATGTTGATCTATATGTCCAGCTCCATGTTGATCTATATGTCCAGCTCCATGTTGATCTATATGTCTAGCTCCATGTTGATGATCTATATGTCCAGCTCCATGATGATCTATATGTCCAGCTCCATGTTGATCTATATATCCAGCTCCATGATGATCTATATGTCCAGCTCCATGATGATCTATGTCCAGCTCCATGTTGATCTATATGTCCAGCTCCATGTTGATCTATATGTCCAGCTCCATGTTGATCTATATTCCAGCTCCATGTTGATGATCTATATGTCCAGCTCCATGATGATCTATATGTCCAGCTCCATGATGATCTATATGTCCAGCTCCATGTTGATCTATACGTCCAGCTCCATGATGATCTATATGTCCAGCTCCATGATGATCTATATGTCCAGCTCCATGTTGATGATCTATATGTCCAGTTCCATGATGATCTATATGTCCAGCTCCATGTTGATCTATATGTCTAGCTCCATGTTGTTCTATATGTCCAGCTCCATGTTGATGATCTATATGTCCAGCTCCATGTTGATGATCTATATATCCAGCTCCATGATGATCTACATGTCCAGCTCCATGATGATCTATATGTCCAGCTCCATGATGATGATCTATACGTCCAGCTCCATGATGATGATCTATATGTCCAGCTCCATGTTGATCTATATGTCCAGCTCCATGTTGATCTATATGTCCAGCTCCATGTTGATTGATATGTCCAGCTCCATGTTGATTGATATGTCCAGCTCCATGATGATCTATATGTCCAGCTCCATGTTGATCTATATGTCCAGCTCCAGAATGATCTATATGTCCAGCTCCATGTTGATTTACATGTTCAGCTCCATGTTGATGATCTATATGTCCAGCTCCATGATGATCTATATGTCCAGCTCCATGATGATCTATATGTCCAGCTCCATGATGATCTATATGTCCAGCTCCATGATGATCTATATGTCCAGCTCCATGATGATCTATATGTCCAGCTCCATGATGATCTATATGTCCAGCTCCATGATGATCTATGTCCAGCTCCAAGATGATCTATATGTCCAGCTCCATGATGATCTATATGTCTAGCTCC
>NC_048585.1:3278117-3313117 GCF_013265735.2 Oncorhynchus mykiss
CCAAACGTGGAGGTGCTCTTCAGAATGTGACAGAATCTATTTGAGGTAGAGGTGTAATTATTCTAGCCTGTCTGCCATGATGGATAGGGTATGGTGGCTATCTCCTCTCACAACAAAACATGGGCCTCCTTGGATTCCGTAGAGTTTCAGCATTCACGTATGATCATAAGAAAGAGAGAGAGGATGAAGCTACAGGGAATGTCTGAACCCTTCTCATCACTGTGTATGATCAGGACTGGATAGGAGAGAGAGGCCTTACCTCTTCCTCTATGTGCCTTCTATGTAATGTTACAGTATATTGGATTGTCAAGACCTGATCCATGATCATAAGAGAGAGAGGATGAAGCTACAGGGAATGTCTGACACCTCATCGCTGTGTATGATCAGGACTGGATAGGAGAGAGGATGAAGGTACAGGATAGGACAGGCGAGAGGATGAAGGTACAGGATAGGACAGGAGAGAGGATGAAGGTACAGGGTAGGACAGGAGAGAGGATGAAGGTACAGGATAGGACAGGAGAGAGGATGAAGGTACAGGATAGGACAGGAGAGAGGATGAAGCTACAGGATAGGACAGGAGAGAGGATGAAGGCCTTTCTAGGGAGTTTTTCCTAGTCACCGTGCTTCTACACCTGCAATGCTTGCTGTTTGGGGTTTTAGGCTGGGTTTCTGTACAGCACTTTGAGATATCAGCTGATGTACGAAGGGCTATATAAATACATTTGATTTGATTTGATAAAGGTACTGATATTGGATATTGGATATTAAGACCTGAGGGTGAGGGATGAGAGGCCTCTCTAGTTATGCTGTTTCTAGATACTGATATTCGATATCATGACCTGAGGGTGAGGGATGAGAGGCCTCTCTAGTTATGCTGTTTCTAGATACTGATATTCGATGTCATGACCTGAGGGTGAGGGATGAGAGGCCTCTCTAGTTATTCTGTTTCTAGATACTGAGGGTGAGGGATGAGAGGCCTCTCTAGTTATGCTGTTTCTAGATACTGATATTCGATATCATGACCTGAGGGTGAGGGATGAGAGGCCTCTCTAGTTATTCTGTTTCTAGATACTGATATTCGATATCATGACCTGAGTGTGAGGGATGAGAGGCCTCTCTAGTTATGCTGTTTCTAGATACTGATATTCGATATCATGACCTGAGGGTGAGGGATGAGAGGCCTCTCTAGTTATTCTGTTTCTAGATACTGAGGGTGAGGGAGGAGAGGCCTCTCTAGTTATTCTGTTTCTAGATACTGAGGGTGAGGGATGAGAGGCCTCTCTAGTTATTCTGTTTCTAGATACTGAGGGTGAGGGGTGAGAGGCCTCTCTAGTTATTCTGTTTCTAGATACTGAGGGTGAGGGTTGCCAAAAGGGAGAGTAATAATCAAAAGAGTCATTACACTATAGAGATAGACACTATTTCATGTTCTGGTGACATTTTCATTATTTCTCGATGTTGCTTTAATTTAACACACAGGGCTGCGTTAAATAATTCCCACAATCAATGATTTAATCATCAGTGTAAACCTCAGTGTCTTTATGACACTTAGAGTTTTCATTTCAAGCGTTCCGCCAGGTGTAGCGTTCTGGGTCTTTATGTTCTAAACCCTGTCGCTTTCGGCACTGTCGTCGTCCAGTTGGGGGAACCATAATATTCAGAATGTTGTTTTCTCTGTCAATCTAGTCCCCCTTTTCCATTCTTCTTTTCCTTCCTTCCTTCCTTCCTTCCTTCCTTCCTTCCTTCCTTCCTTCCTTCCTTTTCCTTCCTTCCTTCCTTCCTTCATTCCTTCCTTCCTTCCATGCTTCCTTTCCTTCCTTCCTTGCTTCCTTTCCATCCTCCCTCCCTTCCTTTCCATCCATCCTTTCCTTCCTTCCATCCATCCTTTCCTTCCTTCCTTCCTTCCTTCCTTCCTTCCATCCATGCTTCCTTTCCTTCCTTCCTTCCTTCCTTTCCATCCTCCCTCCCTTCCTTTCCATCCATCCTTTCCTTCCTTCCATCCATCCTTTCCTTCCTTCCTTCCTTCCTTCCTTCCATGCTTCCTTTCCTTCCTTCCTTCCTTCCTTTCCATCCTCCCTCCCTTCCTTTCCATCCATCCTTTCCTTCCTTCCATCCATCCTTTCCTTCCTTCCTTCCTTTCTTCCTTTGTGCCATTTTCATTGTAAACCATAATAGTATGAGATAATGTCTGATGAAAAAGCCAGTGAAGCAGCTAATTGAGATCTGTGCTGAAGTATCCCGTGAGAGCCGCAGGGACCCATCTGCCAAACGCTCAACATGTCCTACTTCATTTCACTTTGATATTCACAGCGACTCCTCCCAACATGTGTCTTCAGAGCAACAGGCCATTTCAGGAGGTTAATGTTATCTCTTGTTTCATGGCGAGGCGCTGAGTAGGGCCGCTGAGTAGTTTGGTAGTTCACTGATCACGATAAGGAGCGGGAATCAGTTGGAGTTGGAACTGCTCATCCAATAAGATGGACGTACGCTAAACGGATCAAATAAATGACAGCTACAGTAGATAACCAGTGGTAGAGTTAAGTCCGACTTGTGATTAGTGATTATTGAATATTTATGTACAGGTCATTGACTTGGCACCATGCATTGCCTGAAAGCTGAACAATTAAACTGTACAAGACAGTAAATCATCCCTAGAATAATGATTGTGAAGCAGAATAAACTCCATCTGGACAGCAGTTGGTAGGAGGCCTCTACATCATTGGCCCATTTAGTAATCCACACTCTTACCTCCAGCATATTCTACTTCCACCTCTCTGAACAGACCAGAGACCAGAGCAGTGACCGGGGGGAAATGATCTGGGAGGACAGTTTCTCTCCGCTCACTCTGCTCCTGCACATTGGCTAACGGGGCAATCTGCATTGTGTCCCACCACCCACCAACCCCTCTTTTACACTGCTGCTACTCTCTGTTCATCATATATGCATAGTCACTTTAACAATATCTACATGTACATACTACCTCAATCAGCCTGACTAACGGGTGTCTGTATGTAGCCTCTCTACTGTATATAGCCTCTCTACTGTATAGAGCCTCTCTACTGTATATAGCCTCTCTACTGTATATAACCTCTCTACTGTATATAACCTCTCTACTGTATATAACCTCTCTACTGTATATAGCCTCTCTACTGTATATAGCCTCTCTACTGTATATAGCCTCTCTACTGTATAGAGCCTCTCTACTGTATATAGCCTCTCTACTGTATATAGCCTCTATACTGTATAGAGCCTCTCTACTGTATATAGCCTCTCTACTGTATAGAGCCTCTCTACTGTATATAGCCTCTCTACTGTATAGAGCCCCTCTACTGTATATAGCCTCTCTACTGTATATAGCCTCTCTAATGTATATAGCCTCTCTACTGTATATAGCCTCTCTACTGTATACAGCCTCTCTACTGTTATAGCCTCTCTACTGTATATAGCCTCTCTACTGTATATAGCCTCTCTACTGTATATAACCTCTCTACTGTATATAGCCTCTCTACTGTATATAACCTCTCTACTGTATAGAGCCTCTCTACTGTATATAACCTCTCTACTGTATAGAGCCTCTCTACTGTATATAGCCTCTCTACTGTATATAGCCTCTACTGTATATAGTCTCTCTACTGTATATAGCCTCTCTACTGTATATAACCTCTCTACTGTATATAGCCTCTCTACTGTATAGAGCCTCTCTACTGTATATAGCCTTTACTGTATATAGCCTCTCTACTGTATATAGTCTCTCTACTGTATATAGCCTCTCTACTGTATAAAGCCTCTCTGCTGTATAAAGCCTCTACTGTATATAGCCTCTCTACTGTTATTTGTCAGTCTTTTTACTGTTGTTTTATTTCTTTACTTACCTATTGTTCACCTAATACCTTGTGTGGCCTACCACTTCGCGGCTGAGCCGTTGTTACTCCTAGATGTTTCCACTTCACAATAACAGCACCTGCAGTTGACCGGAAAAATCTCTAGCAGGGCAGCAATTTGACGAACTGACTTGTTGGAAAAGGTGTCATTCTATGACGGTGCCACGTTGAAAGTCACTGAGCTCTTCTGTGAGGCCATTCTACTGCCAATGTTTGTCTATGGAGATTGCATGGCAGTGTGCTCGGTGTTATACTCCTCTCAGCAACGGGTGGGGCTGAAATAGCCGAATCCATTGATTTGAAGGGGTGTCCACATACCTTTGTACAGTATATACAGTGTATAAAGCCAAGTTATCATTACTCATTGTGTATTTATTCCTTGTGTCATAATGTTTTTATTATTTAAAAATGTTCCTCTCTGTATTGTTGGCAAGTAAGTAAGCATTTCACTGTTAGTCTACAGCTGTTGTTTTCGAGGAATGTTGTTTTCGAAGCACAGCTGAGAGAACACAAACGGCTGAAGGTTAGCTTGCTAGTACCCGTTGAGCGGGTTTTGGATGAAAACCTGTCCAGCAATATCCAACATCAGGCTAGCAACACCTTGTTTCCTCTGAATCAAAACACAGGCCTGCATCCCGATATCCAACATCAGGCTAGCAGCACCTTGTTTCCTCTGGATCAAAACACAGGCCTGCATCCCAATATCCAACATCAGGCTAGCAGCACCTTGTTTCCTCTGGATCAAAACACAGGCCTGCATCCCAATATCCAACATCAGGCTAGCAGCACCTTGTTTCCTCTGGATCAAAACACAGGCCTGCATCCCAATATCCAACATCAGGCTAGCAGCACCTTGTTTCCTCTGGATCAAAACACAGGCCTGCATCCCAATATCCAACATCAGGCTAGCAGCACCTTGTTTCCTCTGGATCAAAACACAGGCCTGCATCCCAATATCCAACATCAGGCTAGCAGCACCTTGTTTCCTCTGGATCAAAACACAGGCCTGCATCCCAATATCCAACATCAGGCTAGCAGCACCTTGTTTCCTCTGGATCAAAACACAGGCCTGCATCCCAATATCCAACATCAGGCTAGCAGCACCTTGTTTCCTCTGGATCAAAACACAGGCCTGCATCCCAATATCCAACATCAGGCTAGAAGCACCTTGTTTCCTCTGAATCAAAACACAGGCCTGCATCCCAATATCCAACATCAGGCTAGCAGCACCTTGTTTCCTCCGGATCAAAACACAGGCCTGCATCCCAATATCCAACATCAGGCTAGCAGCACCTTGTTTCCTCTGGATCAAAACACAGGCCTGCATCCCAATATCCAACATCAGGCTAGCAGCACCTTGTTTCCTCCGGATCAAAACACAGGCCTGCATCCCAATATCCAACATCAGGCTAGCAGCACCTTGTTTCCTCCGGATCAAAACACAGGCCTGCATCCCAATATCCAACATCAGGCTAGCAGCACCTTGTTTCCTCTGGATCAAAACACAGGCCTGCATCCCAATATCCAACATCAGGCTAGCAGCACCTTGTTTCCTCTGAATCAAAACACAGGCCTGCATCCCAATATCCAACATCAGGCTAGCAGCACCTTGTTTCCTCTGGATCAAAACACAGGCCTGCATCCCAATATCCAACATCAGGCTAGCAGCACCTTGTTTCCTCTGGATCAAAACACAGGCCTGCATCCCAATATCCAACATCAGGCTAGCAGCACCTTGTTTCCTCTGGATCAAAACACAGGCCTGCATCCCAATATCCAACATCAGGCTAGCAGCACCTTGTTTCCTCTGAATCAAAACACAGGCCTGCATCCCAATATCCAACATCAGGCTAGAAGCACCTTGTTTCCTCTGAATCAAAACACAGGCCTGCATCCCAATATCCAACATCAGGCTAGCAGCACCTTGTTTCCTCTGGATCAAAACACAGGCCTGCATCCCAATATCCAACATCAGGCTAGCAGCACCTTGTTTCCTCTGGATCAAAACACAGGCCTGCATCCCAATATCCAACATCAGGCTAGCAGCACCTTGTTTCCTCTGGATCAAAACACAGGCCTGCATCCCAATATCCAACATCAGGCTAGCAGCACCTTGTTTCCTCTGGATCAAAACACAGGCCTGCATCCCAATATCCAACATCAGGCTAGAAGCACCTTGTTTCCTCTGGATCAAAACACAGGCCTGCATCCCAATATCCAACATCAGGCTAGCAGCACCTTGTTTCCTATGAATCAAAACACAGGCCTGCATCCCAATATCCAACATCAGGCTAGCAGCACCTTGTTTCCTCTGGATCAAAACACAGGCCTGCATCCCAATATCCAACATCAGGCTAGCAGCACCTTGTTTCCTCTGGATCAAAACACAGGCCTGCATCCCAATATCCAACATCAGGCTAGCAGCACCTTGTTTCCTCTGGATCAAAACACAGGCCTGCATCCCAATATCCAACATCAGGCTAGCAGCACCTTGTTTCCTCTGGATCAAAACACAGGCCTGCATCCCAATATCCAACATCAGGCTAGCAGCACCTTGTTTCCTCTGGATCAAAACACAGGCCTGCATCCCAATATCCAACATCAGGCTAGCAGCACCTTGTTTCCTCTGGATCAAAACACAGGCCTGCATCCCAATATCCAACATCAGGCTAGCAGCACCTTGTTTCCTCTGGATCAAAACACAGGCCTGCATCCCAATATCCAACATCAGGCTAGCAGCACCTTGTTTCCTCTGGATCAAAACACAGGCCTGCATCCCAATATCCAACATCAGGCTAGCAGCACCTTGTTTCCTCCGGATCAAAACACAGGCCTGCATCCCAATATCCAACATCAGGCTAGCAGCACCTTGTTTCCTCTGGATCAAAACACAGGCCTGCATCCCAACATCCAACATCAGGCTAGCAGCACCTTGTTTCCTCTGGATCAAAACACAGGCCTGCATCCCAATATCCAACATCAGGCTAGCAGCACCTTGTTTCCTCTGGATCAAAACACAGACCTGCATCCCAATATCCAACATCAGGCTAGCAGCACCTTGTTTCCTCTGGATCAAAACACAGGCCTGCATCCCAATATCCAACATCAGGCTAGCAGCACCTTGTTTCCTCCGGATCAAAACACAGGCCTGCATCCCAATATCCAACATCAGGCTAGCAGCACCTTGTTTCCTCTGGATCAAAACACAGGCCTGCATCCCAATATCCAACATCAGGCTAGCAGCACCTTGTTTCCTCCGGATCAAAACACAGGCCTGCATCCCAATATCCAACATCAGGCTAGCAGCACCTTGTTTCCTCTGAATCAAAACACAGGCCTGCATCCCGATATCCAACAGAAGGCTAGCAGCACCTTGTTTCCTCTGAATCAAAACACAGGCCTGCATCCCAATATCCAACATCAGGCTAGCAGCACCTTGTTTCCTCTGGATCAAAACACAGGCCTGCATCCCCATATCCAACATCAGGCTAGCAGCACCTTGTTTCCTCTGGATCAAAACACAGGCCTGCATCCCAATATCCAACATCAGGCTAGCAGCACCTTGTTTCCTCTGAATCAAAACACAGGCCTGCATCCCAACATCCAACATCAGGCTAGAAGCACCTTGTTTCCTCTGGATCAAAACACAGGCCTGCATCCCAATATCCAACATCAGGCTAGCAGCACCTTGTTTCCTCTGGATCAAAACACAGGCCTGCATCCCAATATCCAACATCAGGCTAGCAGCACCTTGTTTCCTCTGGATCAAAACACAGGCCTGCATCCCGATATCCAACATCAGGCTAGCAGCACCTTGTTTCCTCTGGATCAAAACACAGGCCTGCATCCCGATATCCAACATCAGGCTAGCAGCACCTTGTTTCCTCTGGATCAAAACACAGGCCTGCATCCCGATATCCAACATCAGGCTAGCAGCACCTTGTTTCCTCTGGATCAAAACACAGGCCTGCATCCCAATATCCAACATCAGGCTAGCAGCACCTTGTTTCCTCTGGATCAAAACACAGGCCTGCATCCCAATATCCAACATCAGGCTAGCAGCACCTTGTTTCCTCTGGATCAAAACACAGGCCTGCATCCCAATATCCAACATCAGGCTAGCAGCACCTTGTTTCCTCTGGATCAAAACACAGGCCTGCATCCCAATATCCAACATCAGGCTAGCAGCACCTTGTTTCCTCTGGATCAAAACACAGGCCTGCATCCCAATATCCAACATCAGGCTAGCAGCACCTTGTTTCCTCCGGATCAAAACACAGGCCTGCATCCCAATATCCAACATCAGGCTAGCAGCACCTTGTTTCCTCTGGATCAAAACACAGGCCTGCATCCCAATATCCAACATCAGGCTAGCAGCACCTTGTTTCCTCCGGATCAAAACACAGGCCTGCATCCCAACATCCAACATCAGGCTAGCAGCACCTTGTTTCCTCTGGATCAAAACACAGGCCTGCATCCCAATATCCAACATCAGGCTAGCAGCACCTTGTTTCCTCTGGATCAAAACACAGGCCTGCATCCCAATATCCAACATCAGGCTAGCAGCACCTTGTTTCCTCTGGATCAAAACACAGGCCTGCATCCCAATATCCAACATCAGGCTAGCAGCACCTTGTTTCCTCTGGATCAAAACACAGGCCTGCATCCCAATATCCAACATCAGGCTAGCAGCACCTTGTTTCCTCTGGATCAAAACACAGGCCTGCATCCCAATATCCAACATCAGACTAGCAGCACCTTGTTTCCTCTGGATCAAAACACAGGCCTGCATCCCAATATCCAACATCAGGCTAGCAGCACCTTGTTTCCTCCGGATCAAAACACATGCCTGCATCCCAATATCCAACATCAGGCTAGCAGCACCTTGTTTCCTCTGGATCAAAACACAGGCCTGCATCCCAATATCCAACATCAGGCTAGCAGCACCTTGTTTCCTCCGGATCAAAACACAGGCCTGCATCCCAACATCCAACATCAGGCTAGCAGCACCTTGTTTCCTCTGGATCAAAACACAGGCCTGCATCCCAATATCCAACATCAGGCTAGCAGCACCTTGTTTCCTCTGGATCAAAACACAGGCCTGCATCCCAATATCCAACATCAGGCTAGCAGCACCTTGTTTCCTCTGAATCAAAACACAGGCCTGCATCCCAACATCCAACATCAGGCTAGCAGCACCTTGTTTCCTCCGGATCAAAACACAGGCCTGCATCCCAATATCCAACATCAGGCTAGCAGCACCTTGTTTCCTCTGAATCAAAACACAGGCCTGCATCCCAATATCCAACATCAGGCTAGCAGCACCTTGTTTCCTCCGGATCAAAACACATGCCTGCATCCCAATATCCAACATCAGGCTAGCAGCACCTTGTTTCCTCTGGATCAAAACACAGGCCTGCATCCCAATATCCAACATCAGGCTAGCAGCACCTTGTTTCCTCCGGATCAAAACACAGGCCTGCATCCCAACATCCAACATCAGGCTAGCAGCACCTTGTTTCCTCTGGATCAAAACACAGGCCTGCATCCCAATATCCAACATCAGGCTAGCAGCACCTTGTTTCCTCTGGATCAAAACACAGGCCTGCATCCCAATATCCAACATCAGGCTAGCAGCACCTTGTTTCCTCTGAATCAAAACACAGGCCTGCATCCCAACATCCAACATCAGGCTAGCAGCACCTTGTTTCCTCCGGATCAAAACACAGGCCTGCATCCCAATATCCAACATCAGGCTAGCAGCACCTTGTTTCCTCTGAATCAAAACACAGGCCTGCATCCCAATATCCAACATCAGGCTAGCAGCACCTTGTTTCCTCTGGATCAAAACACAGGCCTGCATCCCAATATCCAACATCAGGCTAGCAGCACCTTGTTTCCTCTGGATCAAAACACAGGCCTGCATCCCAATATCCAACATCAGGCTAGCAGCACCTTGTTTCCTCTGGATCAAAACACAGGCCTGCATCCCAATATCCAACATCAGGCTAGCAGCACCTTGTTTCCTCTGGATCAAAACACAGGCCTGCATCCCAATATCCAACATCAGGCTAGCAGCACCTTGTTTCCTCTGGATCAAAACACAGGCCTGCATCCCAATATCCAACATCAGGCTAGCAGCACCTTGTTTCCTCTGGATCAAAACACAGGCCTGCATCCCAACATCCAACATCAGGCTAGCAGCACCTTGTTTCCTATGAATCAAAACACAGGCCTGCATCCCAATATCCAACATCAGGCTAGCAGCACCTTGTTTCCTATGAATCAAAACACAGGCCTGCATCCCAATATCCAACATCAGGCTAGCAGCACCTTGTTTCCTCTGGATCAAAACACAGGCCTGCATCCCAACATCCAACATCAGGCTAGCAGCACCTTGTTTCCTATGAATCAAAACACAGGCCTGCATCCCAATATCCAACATCAGGCTAGCAGCACCTTGTTTCCTATGAATCAAAACACAGGCCTGCATCCCAATATCCAACATCAGGCTAGCAGCACCTTGTTTCCTCTGAATCAAAACACAGGCCTGCATCCCAATATCCAACATCAGGCTAGCAGCACCTTGTTTCCTCTGGATCAAAACACAGGCCTGCATCCCAATATCCAACATCAGGCTAGCAGCACCTTGTTTCCTCTGGATCAAAACACAGGCCTGCATCCCAATATCCAACATCAGGCTAGCAGCACCTTGTTTCCTCTGGATCAAAACACAGGCCTGCATCCAAATATCCAACATCAGGCTAGCAGCACCTTGTTTCCTCTGGATCAAAACACAGGCCTGCATCCAAATATCCAACATCAGGCTAGCAGCACCTTGTTTCCTCTGGATCAAAACACAGGCCTGCATCCCAATATCCAACATCAGGCTAGCAGCACCTTGTTTCCTCCGGATCAAAACACAGGTCTGCATCCCAATATCCAACATCAGGCTAGCAGCACCTTGTTTCCTCCGGATCAAAACACAGGCCTGCATCCCAATATCCAACATCAGGCTAGCAGCACCTTGTTTCCTCTGGATCAAAACACAGGCCTGCATCCCGATATCCAACATCAGGCTAGCAGCACCTTGTTTCCTCTGGATCAAAACACAGGCCTGCATCCCAATATCCAACATCAGGCTAGCAGCACCTTGTTTCCTCTGGATCAAAACACAGGCCTGCATCCCAATATCCAACATCAGGCTAGCAGCACCTTGTTTCCTCTGGATCAAAACACAGGCCTGCATCCCAATATCCAACATCAGGCTAGCAGCACCTTGTTTCCTCTGGATCAAAACACAGGCCTGCATCCCAATATCCAACATCAGGCTAGCAGCACCTTGTTTCCTCTGGATCAAAACACAGGCCTGCATCCCAATATCCAACATCAGGCTAGCAGCACCTTGTTTCCTCTGGATCAAAACACAGGCCTGCATCCCATCATCCAACATCAGGCTAGCAGCACCTTGTTTCCTCTGGATCAAAACACAGGCCTGCATCCCAATATCCAACATCAGGCTAGCAGCACCTTGTTTCCTCTGGATCAAAACACAGGTCTGCATCCCAATATCCAACATCAGGCTAGCAGCACCTTGTTTCCTCTGGATCAAAACACAGGCCTGCATCCCAATATCCAACATCAGGCTAGCAGCACCTTGTTTCCTCCGGATCAAAACACAGGCCTGCATCCCAATATCCAACATCAGGCTAGCAGCACCTTGTTTCCTCTGGATCAAAACACAGGCCTGCATCCCAATATCCAACATCAGGCTAGCAGCACCTTGTTTCCTCTGGATCAAAACACAGGCCTGCATCCCAATATCCAACATCAGGCTAGCAGCACCTTGTTTCCTCTGGATCAAAACACAGGCCTGCATCCCAACATCCAACATCAGGCTAGCAGCACCTTGTTTCCTCTGGATCAAAACACAGGCCTGCATCCCAATATCCAACATCAGGCTAGCAGCACCTTGTTTCCTCTGAATCAAAACACAGGTCTGCATCCCAACATCCAACATCAGGCTAGCAGCACCTTGTTTCCTCTGAATCAAAACACAGGCCTGCATCCCAATATCCAACATCAGGCTAGCAGCACCTTGTTTCCTCTGAATCAAAACACAGGCCTGCATCCCAATATCCAACATCAGGCTAGCAGCACCTTGTTTCCTCTGAATCAAAACACAGGCCTGCATCCCAATATCCAACATCAGGCTAGCAGCACCTTGTTTCCTCCGGATCAAAACACAGGCCTGCATCCCAATATCCAACATCAGGCTAGCAGCACCTTGTTTCCTCTGAATCAAAACACAGGCCTGCATCCCAACATCCAACATCAGGCTAGAAGCACCTTGTTTCCTCTGGATCAAAACACAGGCCTGCATCCCAATATCCAACATCAGGCTAGCAGCACCTTGTTTCCTCCGGATCAAAACACAGACCTGCATCCCAATATCCAACATCAGGCTAGCAGCACCTTGTTTCCTCCGGATCAAAACACAGGCCTGCATCCCAATATCCAACATCAGGCTAGAAGCACCTTGTTTCCTCTGAATCAAAACACAGGCCTGCATCCCAATATCCAACATCAGGCTAGAAGCACCTTGTTTCCTCTGAATCAAAACACAGGCCTGCATCCCAATATCCAACATCAGGCTAGCAGCACCTTGTTTCCTCTGAATCAAAACACAGGCCTGAATCCCAACATCCAACATCAGGCTAGCAGCACCTTGTTTCCTCCGGATCAAAACACAGGCCTGCATCCCAATATCCAACATCAGGCTAGAAGCACCTTGTTTCCTCTGGATCAAAACACAGGCCTGCATCCCAATATCCAACATCAGGCTAGCAGCACCTTGTTTCCTCTGGATCAAAACACAGGCCTGCATCCCAATATCCAACATCAGGCTAGCAGCACCTTGTTTCCTCTGGATCAAAACACAGGCCTGAATCCCAACATCCAACATCAGGCTAGCAGCACCTTGTTTCCTCTGGATCAAAACACAGGCCTGCATCCCAATATCCAACATCAGGCTAGCAGCACCTTGTTTCCTCTGGATCAAAACACAGGCCTGCATCCCAATATCCAACATCAGGCTAGCAGCACCTTGTTTCCTCTGAATCAAAACACAGGCCTGCATCCCAATATCCAACATCAGGCTAGCAGCACCTTGTTTCCTCTGGATCAAAACACAGGCCTGCATCCCAATATCCAACATCAGGCTAGCAGCACCTTGTTTCCTCTGGATCAAAACACAGGCCTGCATCCCAATATCCAACATCAGGCTAGCAGCACCTTGTTTCCTCTGAATCAAAACACAGGCCTGCATCCCAATATCCAACATCAGGCTAGCAGCACCTTGTTTCCTCTGGATCAAAACACAGGCCTGAATCCCAACATCCAACATCAGGCTAGCAGCACCTTGTTTCCTCCGGATCAAAACACAGGCCTGCATCCCAATATCCAACATCAGGCTAGCAGCACCTTGTTTCCTCCGGATCAAAACACAGGCCTGCATCCCAATATCCAACATCAGGCTAGCAGCACCTTGTTTCCTCTGGATCAAAACACAGGCCTGCATCCCAATATCCAACATCAGGCTAGCAGCACCTTGTTTCCTCTGGATCAAAACACAGGCCTGCATCCCAACATCCAACATCAGGCTAGCAGCACCTTGTTTCCTCCGGATCAAAACACAGGCCTGCATCCCAATATCCAACATCAGGCTAGCAGCACCTTGTTTCCTCCGGATCAAAACACAGGCCTGCATCCCAATATCCAACATCAGGCTAGCAGCACCTTGTTTCCTCCGGATCAAAACACAGGCCTGCATCCCAATATCCAACATCAGGCTAGCAGCACCTTGTTTCCTCCGGATCAAAACACAGGCCTGCATCCCAATGACACCCTATTTCAAAATGTAGTGCACCTCTTTTGACCAGACACCTATGGGCCCTGGTCAAACGTAGCTCACTCCATAGGGAATAGGGTGCTGTTTGGGACGCAGGGTTCAGCCTCTCCTCTCTAACAGAATCAAACCCGGGGAGCTACTGCTCCTCCATCTCCAGGTTATTTATTTCCACATAATTCACGTGAAACAGCTGCTGTTTACAAAAGCAACAACAACAACAAAAAAAAAAAAACACAACACTTCCACAATCCCAGATGGAAGAGAATCAGAGAGAGACTGGAGAGTTCCTGTTCGCTTGTCCTCATGACCGGGATCCAACTAGTTCAAGTGTGATGTCTCAAGACTATGCTGATTGGTAGTTGAGTTGGCAAAGCTCAGGGGTACAGCGGAGGTTCACGGAGAAGCGAGGAAGACGGGGAAACAATATTTCTTCCAGGAATGAATGTGACTGAGAATAGAGACCCCTTGAACTACATTATACAGCTTCTCTAAAAGTCTCTGCTTTCCAGTTGACCATTCTTAGTCTCTCAGACCCCATTACATATTGTGCTCCCATTCCTAGATGTTTCTTTTTAAGCTCCGGGGCTCTTTATGTCCTCCACCACGCCCTGTCAGGAGATCTGGAAATGAAAATGAATACAACTGCTGTTTGAACACTAGGAGAGAGAGAGAGTGAGAGAGAAAGAGAGAAAGAGAGAGAGAGAGAGAGAGAAAGAGAGAGAGAGAGAGAGAGAGAGAGAGAGAGAGAGGGAGAGAGAGAGAGAGAGAGAGAGAGAGAGAGAGAGAGAGAGAGCGAGAGAGAGAGAGAGAGAGAGAGAAAGAGAGCGAGAGAGAGAGAGAGAGAGAGAAAGAGAGAGAGAGAGAGAGAGAGAGAGAGAGAGAGAGAGAGAGAGAGAGAGAGAGAGAGAGAGAGAAAGAAAGAGAAAGAGAGAGAGAAAGAAAGAGAAAGAGAAAGAGAGAGAGAGAGAGAGAGAGGGGGGTGGGGGGGAAGTGTAATACTATTTTCATTACTTTTTCATGAACCAGGAAGTACCGATGAACTAGGTTACATTTCAAACCTTTCCCTATTCCAGTAACAGCAGCTCCTCATTCTCATTCAAAACACTGTCTCTCCACTATTGGTGAATGTATTTAGCTCCGCCCAACATGTGATTCACCATTATTACTAAGAGAGCATAAACACTCAGAGCTCTTAACAAGCCCGATAAATGTACTAATTAGCCAAGTCGCTAATTTAAGCCATTTACGTTCATTCTGGCTAAGTGGTTAATGAATGAGACTTTTCTATTGATTCTCAGTCTCCGGGAAGTGTAATTGGCTTGATGGGGGAAGAGTTTCTTAAAACCCCTTAGAGTCAATTTCCGCGCCCCCGCAGCAATCTAATTAGCATAATACAAAAATCTCTATAAAAATCCATCTGTTTCAGTTAGTGATACCTGTTTTTTTGGGCTATGTATCAATCCACCACATTCATCAATGTCGGCATTTCGCATCTTGCGGTGTTAGTTGCCGGTGTTAGTCAGCGGTGTTAGTCAGCGGTGTTAGTCAGCGGTGTTAGTCGGCGGTGTTAGTCAGTGGTGTTAGTCAGCGGTGTTAGTAGGCGGTGTTAGTCAGTGGTGTTAGTCAGTGGTGTTAGTCAGTGGTGTTAGTCGGCGGTGTTAGTCGGCGGTGTTAGTAGGCGGTGTTAGTCAGCGGTGTTAGTCAGCGGTGTTAGTCAGCGGTGTTAGTCGGCGGTGTTAGTCATCGGTGTTAGTCGGCGGTGTTAGTCGGCGGTGTTAGTCGGGGGTGTTAGTCAGCGGTGTTAGTCAGCGGTGTTAGTCAGCGGTGTTATCCAGCGGTGTTAGTCAGCGGTGTTAGTCAGCGGTGTTAGTCAGTGGTGTTAGTCAACGGTGTTAGTCAGCGGTGTTAGTCAGCGTTGTTAGTCAGCGGTGTTAGTCGGCGGTGTTAGTCAGTGGTGTTAGTCAGCGGTGTTAGTCAGCGGTGTTAGTCAGTGGTGTTAGTCAACGGTGTTAGTCAGCGGTGTTAGTCAGCGGTGTTAGTCGGCGGTGTTAGTCAGTGGTGTTAGTCAGCGGTGTTAGTCAGCGGTGTTAGTCAGCGGTGTTAGTCAGCGGTGTTAGTTAGTCAGCGGTGTTAGTCAGCGGTGTTAGTCAGCGGTGTTAGTCAGCGGTGTTAGTTAGTCAGCGGTGTTAGTCGGCGGTGTTAGTCAGCGGTGTTAGTCAGCGGTGTTAGTTAGTCAGCGGTGTTAGTCAGCGGTGTTAGTTAGTCAGCGGTGTTAGTCAGCGTTGTTAGTCAGCGGTGTTAGTCAGCGGTGTTAGTCGGCGGTGTTAGTCAGCGGTGTTAGTCAGCGGTGTTAGTTAGTCAGCGGTGTTAGTCAGCGGTGTTAGTCAGCGGTGTTAGTTAGCGGTGTTAGTCAGCGGTGTTAGTTAGTCAGCTGTGTTAGTCAGCGGCGTTAGTCAGCGGTGTTAGTCAGCGGTGTTAGTCAGTGGTGTTAGTCAGCGGTGTTAGTCAGCGGTGTTAGTCAGCGGTGTTAGTCAGTGGTGTTAGTCAGCGGTGTTAGTCAGCGGTGTTGGTCAGTGGTGTTAGTCAGCGGAGTTAGTCGGCGGTGTTAGTCAGCGGTGTTAGTCAGCGGTGTTAGTTAGTCAGCGGTGTTAGTCAGCGGTGTTAGTCAGCGGTGTTAGTTAGTCAGCGGTGTTAGTCAGCGGTGTTAGTCAGCAGCGTTAGTCAGCGGTGTTAGTCAGCGGTGTTAGTCAGTGGTGTTAGTCAGCGGTGTTAGTTAGTCAGCGGTGTTAGTCAGCGGTGTTAGTCAGCGGCGTTAGTCAGCGGTGTTAGTCAGCGGTGTTAGTCAGCGGTGTTAGTCAGCGGTGTTAGTCAGCGGTGTTAGTCAGCATTGTTAGTCAGCGGTGTTAGTCAGCGGTGTTAGTCAGCGGTGTTAGTCGGCGGTGTTAGTCAGTGGTGTTAGTCAGCGGTGTTAGTCAGCGGTGTTAGTTAGTCAGCGGTGTTAGTCAGCGGTGTTAGTCAGCGGTGTTAGTTGGTCAGCGGTGTTAGTCAGCGGTGTTAGTCAGCGGTGTTAGTTAGTCAGCGGTGTTAGTCAGCGGTGTTAGTCAGCGGTGTTAGTTAGCGGTGTTAGTCAGCGGTGTTAGTTAGTCAGCTGTGTTATTCAGCGGCGTTAGTCAGCGGTGTTAGTCAGCGGTGTTAGTCAGCGGTGTTAGTCAGCGGTGTTAGTCAGCGGTGTTAGTCAGCGGTGTTAGTCAGCGGTGTTAGTCAGCGGTGTTAGTCAGTGGTGTTAGTCAGCGGTGTTAGTCGGCGGTGTTAGTCAGCGGTGTTAGTCAGCGGTGTTAGTTAGTCAGCGGTGTTAGTCAGCGGTGTTAGTCAGCGGTGTTAGTTAGTCAGCGGTGTTAGTCAGCGGTGTTAGTCAGCGCCGTTAGTCAGCGGTGTTAGTCAGCGGTGTTAGTCAGTGGTGTTAGTCAGCGGTGTTAGTTAGTCAGCGGTCTTAGTCAGCGGTGTTAGTCAGCGGCGTTAGTCAGCGGTGTTAGTCAGCGGTGTTAGTCAGCGGTGTTAGTCAGCGTTGTTAGTCAGCGGTGTTAGTCAGCGGTGTTAGTCAGCGGTGTTAGTCGGCGGTGTTAGTCAGTGGTGTTAGTCAGCGGTGTTAGTCAGCGGTGTTAGTTAGTCAGCGGTGTTAGTCAGCGGTGTTAGTCAGCGGTGTTAGTTGGTCAGCGGTGTTAGTCAGCGGTGTTAGTCAGCAGTGTTAGTCAGCGGTGTTAGTCAGCGGTGTTAGTCAGTGGTGTTAGTCAGCGGTGTTAGTCAGCGGTGTTAGTCAGCGGTGTTAGTTGGTCAGCGGTGTTAGTCAGCGGTGTTAGTCAGCAGTGTTAGTCAGCGGTGTTAGTCAGCGGTGTTAGTCAGTGGTGTTAGTCAGCGGTGTTAGTCAGCAGTGTTAGTCAGCGGTGTTAGTCAGCGGTGTTAGTTAGTCAGCGGTGTTAGTCAGCGGTGTTAGTCAGCGGTGTTAGTCAGCGGTGTTAGTCAGCGGTGTTAGTTAGTCAGCGGTGTTAGTCAGCGGTGTTAGTCAGCGGTGTTAGTCAGCGGTGTTAGTCGGCGGTGTTAGTCAGCGGTGGTAGTCGGCGGTGTTAGTCAGCGGTGTTAGTCAGTGGTGTTAGTTAGTCAGCGGTGTTAGTCAGCGGTGTTAGTCAGCGGTGTTAGTCGGCGGTGTTAGTCAGCGGTGTTAGTCAGCGGTGTTAGTCGGCGGTGTTAGTCAGCGGTGTTAGTCAGCGGTGTTAGTCAGCGGTGTTATCCAGCGGTGTTAGTCAGCGGTGTTAGTCGGCGGTGTTAGTCAGCGGTGTTAGTCAGCGGTGTTAGTCAGCGGTGTTAGTCAGCGGTGTTAGTCAGCGGTGTTAGTCAGCGTTGTTAGTCGGCGGTGTTAGTCAGCGGTGTTAGTTAGTCAGCGGTGTTAGTTAGTCAGCGGTGTTAGTCAGCGGTGTTAGTCAGTGGTGTTAGTCAGCGGTGTTAATCAGTGGTGTTAGTTAGTCAGCGGTTTTAGTCAGCGGTGTTAGTTAGTGGTGTTAGTCGGCGGTGTTAGTCAGCGGTGTTAGTCAGTGGTGTTAGTTAGTCAGCAGTGTTAGTCAGTGGTGTTAGTCAGCGGTGTTAGTCAGTGGTGTTAGTCAGCGGTGTTAGTCAGTGGTGTTAGTCAGCGGTGTTAGTCAGTGGTGTTATCCAGCGGTGTTAGTCAGCGGTGTTATCCAGTGGTGTTAGTCAGCGGTGTTAGTCAGCGGTGTTAGTCAGCGGTGTTAGTCAGCGGTGTTAGTCAGTGGTGTTAGTCAGCGGTGTTAGTCGGCGGTGTTAGTCAGCGGTGTTAGTCAGCGGTGTTAGTCGGCGGTGTTAGTCGGCGGTGTTATCCAGCGGTGTTAGTCGGCGGTGTTAGTCAGCGGTGTTAGTCAGCGGTGTTAGTCAGCGGTGTTAGTCAGCGGTGTTAGTCAGCGGTGTTAGTCAGTGGTGTTAGTCAGCGGCGTTAGTCAGCGGTGTTAGTCAGCGGTGTTAGTCAGCGGTGTTAGTCAGTGGTGTTAGTTAGTCAGCGGTGTTAGTCAGCGGTCTTAGTCAGCGGTGTTATCCAGCGGTGTTAGTCGGCGGTGTTAGTCAGCGGTGTTAGTCAGCGGTGTTAGTCAGCGGTGTTAGTCAGTGGTGTTAGTCAGCGGTGTTAGTCAGCGGTGTTAGTCAGCGGTGTTATCCAGCGGTGTTAGTCGGCGGTGTTAGTCGGCGGTGCTAGTCAGCAGTGTTAGTCAGCGGTGTTAGCATGAGACATTTAAAAAATCCATCTTCTCATGAAAACATCTGTAGCGTCTGGATGGGTTGGACAGATGAGACTCGTGAACACGATGGTCTCGTCCGTTTTGCTCTACGACCCCCACAAGCGTCAGGGGACTCGTCTGACGTCGGTACCGCCGATATGCCAAGTTTCTGTCTGTAGTGTTCGAACAGTTTGTGCTACACACTTATATGACCCCTCTATGGAAAGGTGAGACACTCACAAATGGTTGTTTAGCTCTAGGATCCCCACAAGCCTCACAACACTCTTCTGAATGTAGCCTGGTACCCGTTAGCCCGGTACCCGTTAGCCCGGTACCCGTTAAAACAATGAATGGAAGTTCACTGTATGTGGAAGCAGTTAGCGGCTAAGAAAAAGGGTTTAATTTGTCAACACATTTAAAAAATATAATTTCCTGATATTTCTCATACTTTTGGGGGGATGGGTGGTATATGTTTTTCCATATATGAATATGTTATTCAATGTGTTTATATGGGCTAATAGCAGTAAGGTCAAATACAATGTCTTAAAATTCCAAATCAAATGTAATAGCTAAGTTAACTCCTACAACCTGGGATTTGACTTCTGCTCGATAAAGCTGCATCGTTGAGTTGAATAAGGTCGTTAGTACTGATGATACCAGTTCAGTAATGCTGCGTCACATGCCTCGGCTAAGAATGGATTATACTTCTCAGATTGAATTACATCAAAACCTGCTTCTTCTTCTCCTTCTCCTCCTTCTCCTTCTTCTCCTTCTCCTCCTTCTCCTTCTTCTCCTTCTCCTCCTTCTTCTTTTCCTCCCTATTCTTCTTCTCCCTCTTCTTTTCCTCCTTCTTCTTCTTCTCCCTCTTCTTTTCCTCCTTCTTCTTCTTCTTCTCCTTCTTCTTCTTCTTCTTCTTCTTCTTCTTCTCCTTCTTCTTCTTCTTCTTCTTCTCCTTCTCCTTCTTCTTCTCCTTCTTCTTCTCCTTCTTCTTCTTCTTCTTCTCCTTCTTCTCCTCCTTCTTCTTCTTCTCCTTCTTTTCTTCCTCCTTCTTCTTCTCCTTCTTCTTCTTCTCCTTCTTCTCCTCCTTCTTCTTCTTCTTCTTCTCCTTCTTCTCCTCCTTCTTCTTCTCCTCCTTCTTTTCTTCCTCCTTCTTCTTCTTCTTCTTCTCCTTCTTCTCCTCCTTCTTCTTCTCCTTCTTCTTTTCCTCCTTCTTCTTCTCCTTCTTCTTCTTCTCCTTCTTCTTCTTCTTCACCTTCTTCTTCTTCTTCTTCTCCTTCTTCTTCGTGTTTTGATTGTTCATAGTGACACCAGTTTGTGTCGCTGAATCATTATATAACATATCTACGATTGCACAAATGTAAGTGACATACATGTTATTCATTCGCAGTGATTTTGGGGTCTAAACTTTGTTATCCAACTGGTATTTGCTTTCATATCTGAGACACATAATCAGGCTTGAATGATTTGTTAGCAAACGTTCATTCAGCCTAACAAAACGTGGGCTTCTGCCATCAAGGAAAATCATGATAAATTAATCCAATAACTGAAGCTAAGACGAGAGGCTGAGTACAAACTAAGAGCTTCTCGACTGCTGAATCAGTCACACCCAGAACCCTACCCTGCAAAAACCTGTTTAGCTTTGTGTGGTTCCCTTTTGGAACTTCTAGGGCCTGTCTGACCCTCCACATCTACAGATGTAGGGTATTAAAAAGCTTCTAAAGTTTTGTCCCATTTAAAAAAAAATGTGAGACTTCAGTTACCCCATTAATTATAATCCACACATTCATTAAAATCCTTCCTGCTGCTGCACACTGTCTTAAATTAGGATCCTACATCTGTTCGGGATAATTCCCCCTCACGTTGCAAACCTCTCCTCTGACCGTCTCCTAAGTCCTATTGCTCTTGTAATCTGTTCTGTAGCAGACGCGGGTGAATAGATTGTGTAGATCGCGTGCTGCGGACCAGGTGCTCAACCCACTGAAGTCCTTAGATAAAGGGAATTACATCCCAAATGGCACCCTATTCCCTATATAGTAGCCCATATGACTCTGGTCAAAAGTTGTTCACTATTTAGGGAAAAGGGTGGCATTTGGAAAGCATGCAAAGTCTGCTATTATGCTATATTATTATTATTAGGAGTTTCCCCGCTTGAAAAGATATCCTTTCTCTTATCTCAAGTATTTTAGATGTATTTGACTGAGCTTGCCTGACCAAGGCAAATCAATGGAATAGCTCCAGAAAGTGCAAACCCCGCCCCTCTCCCACTCCAGACAGGCACAATCAAACCCCGCCCCTCTCCCACTCCAGACAGGCACAATCAAACCCCGCCCCTCTCCCACTCCAGACAGGCACAATCAAACCCCGCCCCTCTCCCACTCCAGACAGGCACAATCAAACCCCGCCCCTCTCCCACTCCAGACAGGCACAATCAAACCCCGCCCCTCTCCCACTCCAGACAGGCACAATCAAACCCCGCCCCTCTCCCACTCCAGACAGGCACAATCAAACCCCGCCCCTCTCCCACTCCAGACAGGCACAAACAAACCCCGCCCCTCTCCCACTCCAGACAGGCACAATCAAACCCCGCCCCTCTCCCACTCCAGACAGGCACAATCAAACCCCGCCCCTCTCCCACTCCAGACAGGCACAATCAAACCCCGCCCCTCTCCCACTCCAGACAGGCACAATCAAACCCCGCCCCTCTCCCACTCCAGACAGGCACAATCAAACCCCGCCCCTCTCCCACTCCAGACAGGCACAATCAAACCCCGCCCCTCTCCCACTCCAGACAGGCACAATCAAACCCCGCCCCTCTCCCACTCCAGACAGGCACAATCAAACCCCGCCCCTCTCCCACTCCAGACAGGCACAATCAAACCCCGCCCCTCTCCCACTCCAGACAGGCACAATCAAACCCCGCCCCTCTCCCACTCCAGACAGGCACAATCAAACCCCGCCCCTCTCCCACTCCAGACAGGCACAATCAAACCCCGCCCCTCTCCCACTCCAGACAGGCACAATCAAACCCCGCCCCTCTCCCACTCCAGACAGGCACAATCAAACCCCGCCCCTCTCCCACTCCAGACAGGCACAATCAAACCCCGCCCCTCTCCCACTCCAGACAGGCACAATCAAACCCCGCCCCTCTCCCACTCCAGACAGGCACAATCAAACCCCGCCCCTCTCCCACTCCAGACAGGCACAATCAAACCCCGCCCCTCTCCCACTCCAGACAGGCACAATCAAACCCCGCCCCTCTCCCACTCCAGACAGGCACAATCAAACCCCGCCCCTCTCCCACTCCAGACAGGCACAATCAAACCCCGCCCCTCTCCCACTCCAGACAGGCACAATCAAACCCCGCCCCTCTCCCACTCCAGACAGGCACAATCAAACCCCGCCCCTCTCCCACTCCAGACAGGCACAATCAAACCCCGCCCCTCTCCCACTCCAGACAGGCACAATCAAACCCCGCCCCTCTCCCACTCCAGACAGGCACAATCAAACCCCGCCCCTCTCCCACTCCAGACAGGCACAATCAAACCCCGCCCCTCTCCCACTCCAGACAGGCACAATCAAACCCCGCCCCTCTCCCACTCCAGACAGGCACAATCAAACCCCGCCCCTCTCCCACTCCAGACAGGCACAATTAAACCCCGCCCCTCTCCCACTCCAGACAGGCACAATCAAACCCCGCCCCTCTCCCACTCCAGACAGGCACAATCAAACCCCGCCCCTCTCCCACTCCAGACAGGCACAATCAAACCCCGCCCCTCTCCCACTCCAGACAGGCACAATCAAACCCCGCCCCTCTCCCACTCCAGACAGGCACAATCAAACCCCGCCCCTCTCCCACTCCAGACAGGCACAATCAAACCCCGCCCCTCTCCCACTCCAGACAGGCACAATCAAACCCCGCCCCTCTCCCACTCCAGACAGGCACAATCAAACCCCGCCCCTCTCCCACTCCAGACAGGCACAATCAAACCCCGCCCCTCTCCCACTCCAGACAGGCACAATCAAACCCCGCCCCTCTCCCACTCCAGACAGGCACAATCAAACCCCGCCCCTCTCCCACTCCAGACAGGCACAATCAAACCCCGCCCCTCTCCCACTCCAGACAGGCACAATCAAACCCCGCCCCTCTCCCACTCCAGACAGGCACAATCAAACCCCGCCCCTCTCCCACTCCAGACAGGCACAATCAAACCCCGCCCCTCTCCCACTCCAGACAGGCACAATCAAACCCCGCCCCTCTCCCACTCCAGACAGGCACAATCAAACCCCGCCCCTCTCCCACTCCAGACAGGCACAATCAAACCCCGCCCCTCTCCCACTCCAGACAGGCACAATCAAACCCCGCCCCTCTCCCACTCCAGACAGGCACAATCAAACCCCGCCCCTCTCCCACTCCAGACAGGCACAATCAAACCCCGCCCCTCTCCCACTCCAGACAGGCACAATTAAACCCCGCCCCTCTCCCACTCCAGACAGGCACAATCAAACCCCGCCCCTCTCCCACTCCAGACAGGCACAATTAAACACACATTGAACGAAAACAAATGTTATTTTTCAACCCAAGTCTGTCTGTTCCAGTGCCCGAGCCTCGCATTAGTTATAGGTGTGAGTCAAGGCTCCAGCATAGAGTTTGACGGACAACCCAATTTAACCATCAACTAACAACAGGTAGCAGTCAGCCAATCAGGCAGTGAGAACGGAGCACTGGGCAGACCACAGTAGGTCATTTAGGTGATCCAGAGGCACCTGCCAGGTTCAGTACAGAGCCACAGTCAGCCACCCTGGGGGAAAGTCAGCTCAGTGACAACCTGATGATTTAGACCACAGACCTCAAAATTGGTTCGTCAGACAACCCTGCTGTCCATCAACAGGGGCTTTGGAGGTGTGTGGGGGCTTGACCCACAAGACCCTTTCGGTTTTAAAGGTGTTTGAAATGAACGCGGTACACTCAGGCCACACGTTGTTACCGGGGTGTTTGAGCCGTTTTGCCAGTTAAACTACATGTGATGTAATACATTTAGTTTAGCAGACACTGCAGTCGTGCAGGCTAACCTTTTACGTAAGCGCTGCTTGTGCAGGTGTCAAACCCACCGCTGTCGACATGACTGAAGATATATTATACTATTCCACCTATTGCTGCCTGTGTTGCTGCCTGTATTGCTGCCTGTATTGCAGCCCGTATTGCTGCCTGTATTGCTGCCTGTGTTGCTGCCTGTATTGCTGCCTGTGTTGCTGCCTGTGTTGCTGCCTGTATTGCAGCCCGTATTGCTGCCTGTATTGCTGCCTGTGTTGCTGCCTGTATTGCTGCCTGTGTTGCTGCCTGTATTGCTGCCTGTGTTGCTGCCTGTGTTGCTGCCTGTGTTGCTGCCTGTATTGCTGCCTGTATTGCTGCCTGTATTGCTGCCTGTGTTGCTGCCTGTATTGCTGCCTGTATTGCTGCCTGTATTGCTGCCTGTGTTGCTGCCTGTATTGCTGCCTGTATTGCTGCCTGTATTGCTGCCTGTATTGCTGCCTGTATTGCTGCCTGTGTTGCTGCCTGTATTGCTGCCTGTATTGCTGCCTGTGTTGCTGCCTGTATTGCTGCCTGTGTTGCTGCCTGTATTGCTGCCTGTGTTGCTGCCTGTATTGCTGCCTGTATTGCTGCCTGTATTGCTGCCTGTGTTGCTGCCTGTATTGCTGCCTGTATTGCTGCCTGTATTGCTGCCTGTATTGCTGCCTGTATTGCTGCCTGTATTGCTGACCGTTTTGCTGCCTGTATTGCTGCCTGTGTTGCTGCCTGTATTGCTGCCTGTATTGCTGCCTGTGTTGCTGCCTGTATTGCTGCCTGTATTGCTGCCTGTGTTGCTGCCTGTATTGCTGCCTGTATTGCTGCCTGTGTTGCTGCCTGTATTGCTGCCTGTATTGCTGCCTGTATTGCTGCCTGTATTGCTGCCTGTATTGCTGCCTGTATTGCTGCCTGTATTGATGCCTGTATTGCTGCCTGTATTGCTGCCTGTGTTGCTGCCTGTATTGCTGCCTGTATTGCTGCCTGTATTGCTGCCTGTATTGATGCCTGTATTGCTGCCTGTATTGCATGAATAAGCATGAGCTGGATGCTAGTCACTCTCACTATTCCAATATCCACATAAAAAATTCCAGTTAAAAACTCAGGCTTTTACTGAGCATCCTGTTGGTGTTTCCAGTTCATGCCATCCGTGTTCATTTGTGAGGTGGTAATGGGCTAATTACGCTAATTGTTCAGCAAGCTAAGTTTTCCCCTGTCACAGACATTAGAAAAGCTCTGTTATTCTTTCTCCATTCTCGCGGAAAAAAAAAAAAAAACACACAAATTATGTTTATCGCTTATTGTAAACGAGCTACTAAAACTTCTGTTGGTATTTCCTGTTTGAGAATGCTGGGAGCGGTGAGGTCACAATGCTTTTGTCCCATCTTGTACACTGAGAAACCACTTCTGTTCAGCCCAGTTTATTCATCCCTGAAATATCGTCAATGTTTACAATAACATCCCATTTTGTAGTAGGCACCAGTAGAAACCAGGTTTTTTCACTGGTGTTGCAACAGCCACCCAAACCCATTCTCTATCAGTCACAGCATAGTGGCTGACTCACCCACCCAAACCCATTCTCTATCAGTCACAGCATAGTGACTGACTCACCCACCCAAACCCATTCTCTATCAGTCACAGCATAGTGGCTGACTCACCCACCCAAACCCATTCTCTATCAGCCACAGCATAGTGACTGACTCACCCACCCAAACCCATTCTCTATCAGCCACAGCATAGTGACTGACTCACCCACCCAAACCCATTCTCTATCAGTCACAGCATAGTGGCTGACTCACCCACCCAAACCCATTCTCTATCAGTCACAGCATAGTGACTGACTCACCCACCCAAACCCATTCTCTATCAGTCACAGCATAGTGACTGACTCACCCACCTAAACCCATTCTCTATCAGTCACAGCATAGTGACTGACTCACCCACCCAAACCCATTCTCTATCAGTCACAGCATAGTGGCTGACTCACCCACCCAAACACATTCTCTATCAGTCACAGCATAGTGACTGACTCACCCACCCAAACCCATTCTCTATCAGTCACAGCATAGTGGCTGACTCACCCACCCAAACCCATTCTCTATCAGCCACAGCATAGTGACTGACTCACCCACCCAAACCCATTCTCTATCAGCCACAGCATAGTGACTGACTCACCCACCCAAACCCATTCTCTATCAGTCACAGCATAGTGGCTGACTCACCCACCCAAACCCATTCTCTATCAGTCACAGCATAGTGACTGACTCACCCACCCAAACCCATTCTCTATCAGTCACAGCATAGTGACTGACTCACCCACCCAAACCAATTCTCTATCAGTCACAGCATAGTGACTGACTCACCCACCCAAACCCATTCTCTATCAGTCACAGCATAGTGGCTGACTCACCCACCCAAACCCATTCTCCACCAGTCACAGCATAGTGACTGACTCACCCACCCAAACCCATTCTCTATCAGTCACAGCATAGTGACTGACTCACCCACCCAAACCCATTCTCTATCAGTCACAGCATAGTGACTGACTCACCCACCCAAACCCATTCTCTATCAGTCACAGCATAGTGACTGACTCACCCACCCAAACCCATTCTCTATCAGTCACAGCATAGTGACTGACTCACCCACCCAAACCCATTCTCTATCAGTCACAGCATAGTGACTGACTCACCCACCCAAACCCATTCTCTATCAGTCACAGCATAGTGACTGACTCACCCACCCAAACCCATTCTCCACCAGTCACAGCATAGTGACTGACTCACCCACCCAAACCCATTCTCTATCACTGATAGCTGACAGCCTCCTCCAGACTGGTCACAGTGAGACAGACAACCTCCATCAGACAGGTCACAGTGAGACAGACAGCCTCCATCAGACTGGTCACAGTGAGACAGACAGCCTCCTCCAGACTGGTGACAGTGAAACAGACAGCCTCCTCCAGACTGGTGACAGTGAGACAGACAGCCTCCTCCAGACTGGTCACAGTGAGACAGACAGCCTCCTCCAGACTGGTAACAGTGAGACAGACAGCCTCCTCCAGACTGGTAACAGTGAGACAGACAGCCTCCATCAGACTGGTCACAGTGAGACAGACAGCCTCCTCCAGGTTGGTAACAGTGAGACAGACAGCCTCCTCCAGACTGGTCACAGTGAGACAGACAGCCTCCATCAGACTGGTCACAGTGAGACAGACAGCCTCCATCAGACTGGTCACAGTGAGACAGACAGCCTCCTCCAGACTGGTCACAGTGAGACAGACAGCCTCCATCAGACTGGTCACAGTGAGACATACAGCCTCCTCCAGACTGGTCACAGTGAGACAGACAGCCTCCATCAGACTGGTAACAGTGAGACAGACAGCCTCCTCCAGACTGGTCACAGTGAGACAGACAGCCTCCATCAGACTGGTCACAGTGAGACAGACAGCCTCCTCCAGACTGGTCACAGTGAGACAGACAGCCTCCTCCAGACTGGTAACAGTGAGACAGACAGCCTCCATCAGACTGGTCACAGTGAGACAGACAGCCTCCTCCAGACTGGTCACTATGAGACAGACATCCTCCTCCAGACTGGTCACAGTGAGACAGACAGCCTCCTCCAGACTGGTCACAGTGAGACAGACAGCCTCCTCCAGACTGGTAACAGTGAGACAGACAGCCTCCATCAGACTGGTCACAGTGAGACAGACAGCCTCCTCCAGGCTGGTCACTATGAGACAGACAGCCTCCTCCAGACTGGTCACAGTGAGACAGACAGCCTCCATCAGACTGGTCACAGTGAGACAGACAGCCTCCTCCAGACTGGTCACAGTGAGACAGCCTTAATCAGAAGTAAACATTTGTTCCAGACACATTGCTTCCACCTTGAATCCCCTTCTAAGTAATTGATGAAAGAAAACCAGTCGTGTCAGGGGATTGTGGGACAGAGTCCCAAATGTCACCCTAGTCCCTATATGGTACACTACTTTTATCCAGAGCCCTGGATGCCATGAGGAATAGGGTACCATTTGGGACTCAAGTTCTGGGAATCCCAAGGACACAGATCCCCCCCTGTTTTGGCCTCGGGGCTCGTCTGACCATCTGAGCACCGTGTGGAAACGACGCTGCTCAAAATTGGGAGTGGTGCAACTGAGACAGAATGTTTTGTAGTGTTGTTACTCTGTAGTGTAGTGTTGTAGTGGTGTTACTATGTAGTGTTGTAGTGTTGTAGTGTTGTTACTCTGTAGTGAAGGGTTGTAGTGTTGTTACTATGTAGTGTTGTAGTGTTGTAGTGTTGTTACTCTGTAGTGTAGTGTTGTAGTGTTGTAATGTTGTTACTCTGTAGTGTAGGGTTGTAGTGTTGTAGTGTTGTTAGTCTGTAGTGTTGTAGTGTTGTAGTGTTTTAGTGTTGTTACTCTGTAGTGTTGTAGTGTTGTAGTGTTGTTACTCTGTAGTGTTGTAGTTGTGTAGTGTTGTTACTCTGTAGTGTTGTAGTGTTGTAGTGTTGTAGTATTGCAGTGTTGTAGTGTTGTTACTCTGTAGTGTAGTGTTGTAGTGGTGTTACTCTGTAGTGTAGTGTTGTAGTGGTGTTACTCTGTAGTGTAGTGTTGTAGTATTTTTACTCTGTAGTGTTGTAGATTTGTAGTGTTGTTACTCTGAAGTGTAGTGTTGTAGTATTGTAGTGTTGTAGTGTTGTTACTCTGTAGTGTAGTGGTGTCGTGCTGTAGTGTTGTTACTTTGTAGTGTAGTGTTGTAGTGTTGTAGTGTTGTTACTCTGTAGTGTAGTGTTGTAGTATTGTAGTGTTGTTACTCTGTGTTGTAGTGTTATACTGTTGTTACTCTGTAGTGTAGTGTTGTAGTGTTGTCGTATTGTAGTGTTACTCTGTATTGTAGTGTTGTTACTCTGTGTTGTAGTGTTATAGTGTTGTTACTCTGTAGCGTAGTGTTGTAGTGTTGTTACTCTGTAGTGTTGTAGTGTTGTAGTGTTGTTACTCTGTAGTGTTGTAGTTTTGTAGTGTTGTTACTCAGTAGTGTTGTAGTGTTGTAGTGTTTTAGTGTTGTTACTCCGTGTTTTAGTGGTGTAGTGTTGTAGTGTTGTAGTGTTGTTACTCTGTAGTGTAGTGGTGTAGTGTTGTTACTCTGTGTTGTAGTGTTGTAGTGTTGTTACTCTGTGTTGTAGTGTTGTAGTGGTGTTACTATGTGTTGTAGTATTGTAGTGGTGTAGTGTTGTTACTCTGTGTTGTAGTGTTGTAGTGTTGTAGTATTGTTACTCTGTGCTGTAGTGCTGTAGTGTTGTTACTCTGTATTGTAGTGTTGTAGTGTTGTAGTGCTGTAGTGTTGTTACTCTGTATTGTAGTGTTGTAGTGATGTAGTGTTGTAGTGGTGTTACTCTGTGTTGTAGTGTTGTAGTGGTGTTACTCTGTATTGTAGTGTTGTTTTGTTGTAGTGTTGTAGTGTTGTTACTCTGTGTTGTAGTGTTGTAGTGTTGTTACTCTGTGTTGTAGTGTTGTAGTGTTGTAGTAATGTAGTGTTGTAGTGGTATAGTGTTGTAGTGTTGTTACTCTGTGTTGTAGTGTTGTAGTGTTGTAGTGTTGTAGTGTTACTCTGTGTTGTAGTGTTGTAGTGTTGTTACTCTGTATTGTAGTGTTGTAGTGTTGTTACTCTGTATTGTAGTGCTGTAGTGTTGTAGTGTTGTCGTGTTGTAGTGTTGTTAGTCTGTATTGTAGTGTTGTAGTGTTGTAGTGCTGTAGTGTTGTAGTGTTGTAGTGCTGTAGTGTTGTAGTGTTGTAGTGTTGTAGTGTTGTAATGTTGTAGTGCTGTAGT
This sequence comes from Oncorhynchus mykiss, assembly GCF_013265735.2. NCBI lineage: Eukaryota > Metazoa > Chordata > Actinopteri > Salmoniformes > Salmonidae > Oncorhynchus > Oncorhynchus mykiss. The sequence continues at coordinate 3,308,072 of NC_048585.1, forward strand.
GTTGTAGTGTTGTCGTGTTGTAGTGTTGTTAGTCTGCATTGTAGTGTTGAAGTGTTGTAGTGCTGTAGTGTTGTAGTGTTGTAGTGTTGAAGTGCTGTTAGTCTGTATTGTAGTGTTGTAGTGTTGTAGTGCTGTAGTGTTGTAGTGTTGTAGTGCTGTAGTGTTGTTGTGTTGTAGTGTTGTAGTGCTGTAGTGTTGTAGTGTTGTAGTGCTGTAGTGCTGTAGTGTTGTAGTGTTGTAGTGTTGTAGTGCTGTAGTGCTGTAGTGTTGTAGTGTTGTAGTTTTGTAGGGTTGTAGTGTTGTAGTGCTGTAGTGTTGTAGTGCTGTAGTGTTGTAGTGCTGTAGTCTTGTAGTGCTGTTGTGCTGTAGTGTTGTAGTGTTGTAGTGTTGTAGTGTTGTAGTATTGTAGTGCTGTAGTGTTGTAGTGTTGTAGGGTTGTAGTGATGTAGGGTTGTAGTGTTGTAGTGCTGTAGTGTTGTAGTGCTGTAGTGTTGTAGTGTTGTAGTGTTGTAGTGTTGTAGTGTTGTAGGGTTGTAGTGTTGTAGTGTTGTAGTGTTGCAGTGTTGTCACTCTGTGTTGTAGTGCTGTAGTGTTGTAGTGTTGTAGTGCTGTAGTGTTGTACTGTTGTAGTGCAGTTGTGTTGTAGTGTTGTAGGGTTGTAGGGTTGTAGGGTTGTAGTGTTGTAGTGTTGCAGTGTTGTTACTCTGTGTTGTAGTGTTGTAGTGTTGTAGTGCTGTAGTGTTGTAGTGTTGTAGTGCTGTAGTGCTGTAGTGTTGTAGTGTTGTAGTGTTGTAGTGTTGTAGTGTTGTTACTCTGTGCTGTAGTGCTGTAGTGTTGTAGTGTTGTTACTCTGTGTTGGAGTGTTGTAGTGTTGTAGTGTTGTTAGTCTGTATTGTAGTGTTGTAGTGTTGTAGTGCTGTAGTGCTGTAGTGTTGTAGTTTTGTAGTGTTGTAGTGTTGTAGGGTTGAAGTGTTGTTACTCTGTGCTGTAGTGTTGTAGTGTTGTAGTGTTGTAGTGTTGTAGGGTTGTAGTGTTGTAATGTTGCAGTGTTGTTACTCTGTGCTGTAGTGTTGTAGTGTTGTTACTCTGTGCTGTAGTGCTGTAGTGTTGTTACTCTGTGCTGTAGTGTTGTAGTGTTGTTACTCTGTGCTGTAGTGTTGTAGTGTTGTTACTCTGTAGTGTAGTGTTGTAGTGTTGTAGTGTTGTTACTCTGTGCTGTAGTGTTGTAGTGCTGTAGTGCTGTAGTGTTGTAGTGTTGCAGTGTTGTTACTCTGTGCTGTAGCGTTGTAGTGTTGTAGTGCTGTAGTGCTGTAGTGTTGTAGTGTTGCAGTGTTGTTACTCTGTGTTGTAGTGTTGTAGTGTTGTAGTGCTGTAGTGTTGTAGTGTTGTAGTGGTGTAGTGTTGTAGTGTTGTAGTGGTGTAGTGGTGTAGTGTTGTTACTCTGTGCTGTAGTGTTGTAGTGTTGTAGTGGTGTAGTGTTGTAGTGTTGTAGTGGTGTAGTGGTGTAGTGTTGTAGTGTTGTAGTGTTGTAGTGTTGTAGTGCTGTAGTGTTGTTACTCTGTATTGTAGTGTTGTAGTGATGTAGTGTTGTAGTGCTGTTACTCTGTGTTGTAGTGTTGTAGTGTTGTTACTCTGTATTGTAGTGTTGTAGTGTTGTAGTGTTGTTACTCTGTGTTGTAGTGTTGTAGTGTTATAGCGTTATTACTCTGTATTGTAGTGTTGTAGTGGTGTAGTGTTGTAGGGTTGTAGTGTTGTAGTGCTGTAGTGTTGTAGTGCTGTAGTGTTGTAGTGGTGTAGTGTTGTAGTGCTGTAGTGTTTTAGTGCTGTATTGTTGTAGTGCTGTAGTTTTGTAGTGTTGTAGTGTTGTTACTCTGTGTTGTAGTGTTGTAGTGTTGTAGTGTTGTTACTCTGTATTGTAGTGTTGTAGTGGTGTAGTGTTGTAGGGTTGTAATGTTGTAGTGTTGTAGTGTTGTAGTATTGTAGTGTTGTAGTGTAGTATTGTTGTTACTCTGTGCTGTGGTGATGTAGTATTGTAGTGTTGTAGTGTTGTAGTGTAGTATGGTTGTTACCCTGTGCTGTAGTGTTGTGGTATTGTAGTGTTGTAGTGTTGTAGTGTAGTATTGTTGTTACTCTGTGCTGTAGTGTTGTAGTGTTGTAGTGTTGTTACTCTGTGCCGTAGTGTTGTAGTGTTGTAGTGTTGTAGTATTGTAGTGTTGTAGTGTTGTAGTGTTGTAGTGTTGTAGTATTGTAGTGTTGTAGTGTTGTAGTGTTGTAGTGCTGTAGTGTTGTAGTGCTGTAGTGTTGTAGTGTTGTACTGTTGTAGTTTTGTTACTCTGTATTGTAGTGTTGTAGTGTTGTAGTGCTGTAGTGTTGTAGTGCCGTAGTGTTGTAGTGTTGTAGTGTTGTAGTATTGTAGTGTTGTAGTGTTGTAGTGTTGTAGTGTTGTAGTGTTGTAGTGTTGTAGTGTTGTAGTGTTGTTACTCTGTGCTGTAGTGCTGTAGTGTTGTAGTGTTGTTACTCTGTGTTGGAGTGTTGTAGTGTTGTAGTGTTGTTAGTCTGTATTGTAGTGTTGTAGTGTTGTAGTGCTGTAGTGCTGTAGTGTTGTAGTTTTGTAGTGTTGTAGTGTTGTAGGGTTGAAGTGTTGTTACTCTGTGCTGTAGTGTTGTAGTGTTGTAGTGTTGTAGTGTTGTAGGGTTGTAGTGTTGTAATGTTGCAGTGTTGTTACTCTGTGCTGTAGTGTTGTAGTGTTGTTACTCTGTGCTGTAGTGCTGTAGTGTTGTTACTCTGTGCTGTAGTGTTGTAGTGTTGTTACTCTGTGCTGTAGTGTTGTAGTGTTGTTACTCTGTAGTGTAGTGTTGTAGTGTTGTAGTGTTGTTACTCTGTGCTGTAGTGTTGTAGTGCTGTAGTGCTGTAGTGTTGTAGTGTTGCAGTGTTGTTACTCTGTGCTGTAGCGTTGTAGTGTTGTAGTGCTGTAGTGCTGTAGTGTTGTAGTGTTGCAGTGTTGTTACTCTGTGTTGTAGTGTTGTAGTGTTGTAGTGCTGTAGTGTTGTAGTGTTGTAGTGGTGTAGTGTTGTAGTGTTGTAGTGGTGTAGTGGTGTAGTGTTGTTACTCTGTGCTGTAGTGTTGTAGTGTTGTAGTGGTGTAGTGTTGTAGTGTTGTAGTGGTGTAGTGGTGTAGTGTTGTAGTGTTGTAGTGTTGTAGTGTTGTAGTGCTGTAGTGTTGTTACTCTGTATTGTAGTGTTGTAGTGATGTAGTGTTGTAGTGCTGTTACTCTGTGTTGTAGTGTTGTAGTGTTGTTACTCTGTATTGTAGTGTTGTAGTGTTGTAGTGTTGTTACTCTGTGTTGTAGTGTTGTAGTGTTATAGCGTTATTACTCTGTATTGTAGTGTTGTAGTGGTGTAGTGTTGTAGGGTTGTAGTGTTGTAGTGCTGTAGTGTTGTAGTGCTGTAGTGTTGTAGTGGTGTAGTGTTGTAGTGCTGTAGTGTTTTAGTGCTGTATTGTTGTAGTGCTGTAGTTTTGTAGTGTTGTAGTGTTGTTACTCTGTGTTGTAGTGTTGTAGTGTTGTAGTGTTGTTACTCTGTATTGTAGTGTTGTAGTGGTGTAGTGTTGTAGGGTTGTAATGTTGTAGTGTTGTAGTGTTGTAGTATTGTAGTGTTGTAGTGTAGTATTGTTGTTACTCTGTGCTGTGGTGATGTAGTATTGTAGTGTTGTAGTGTTGTAGTGTAGTATGGTTGTTACCCTGTGCTGTAGTGTTGTGGTATTGTAGTGTTGTAGTGTTGTAGTGTAGTATTGTTGTTACTCTGTGCTGTAGTGTTGTAGTGTTGTAGTGTTGTTACTCTGTGCCGTAGTGTTGTAGTGTTGTAGTGTTGTAGTATTGTAGTGTTGTAGTGTTGTAGTGTTGTAGTGTTGTAGTATTGTAGTGTTGTAGTGTTGTAGTGTTGTAGTGCTGTAGTGTTGTAGTGCTGTAGTGTTGTAGTGTTGTACTGTTGTAGTTTTGTTACTCTGTATTGTAGTGTTGTAGTGTTGTAGTGCTGTAGTGTTGTAGTGCTGTAGTGTTGTAGTGTTGTACTGTTGTAGTGTTGTAGTGTTGTTACTCTGTATTGTAGTGTTGTATTGTTGTAGTGTTGTAGTGTTGTTACTCTGTGTTGTAGTGTTGTAGTGTTATAGCGTTATTACTCTGTATTGTAGTGTTGTAGTGGTGTAGTGTTGTAGGGTTGTAGTGTTGTAGTGCTGTAGTGTTGTAGTGCTGTAGTGTTGTAGTGGTGTAGTGTTGTAGTGCTGTAGTGTTTTAGTGCTGTATTGTTGTAGTGCTGTAGTTTTGTAGTGTTGTAGTGTTGTTACTCTGTGTTGTAGTGTTGTAGTGTTGTAGTGTTGTTACTCTGTATTGTAGTGTTGTAGTGGTGTAGTGTTGTAGGGTTGTAATGTTGTAGTGTTGTAGTGTTGTAGTATTGTAGTGTTGTAGTGTAGTATTGTTGTTACTCTGTGCTGTGGTGATGTAGTATTGTAGTGTTGTAGTGTTGTAGTGTAGTATGGTTGTTACCCTGTGCTGTAGTGTTGTGGTATTGTAGTGTTGTAGTGTTGTAGTGTAGTATTGTTGTTACTCTGTGCTGTAGTGTTGTAGTGTTGCAGTGTTGTTACTCTGTGCCGTAGTGTTGTAGTGTTGTAGTGTTGTAGTATTGTAGTGTTGTAGTGTTGTAGTGTTGTAGTGTTGTAGTATTGTAGTGTTGTAGTGTTGTAGTGTTGTAGTGCTGTAGTGTTGTAGTGCTGTAGTGTTGTAGTGTTGTACTGTTGTAGTTTTGTTACTCTGTATTGTAGTGTTGTAGTGTTGTAGTGCTGTAGTGTTGTAGTGCTGTAGTGTTGTAGTGTTGTACTGTTGTAGTTTTGTTACTCTGTATTGTAGTGTTGTAGTGCTGTAGTGTTGTAGTTTTGATACTCTGTATTGTAGTGTTGTAGTGTTGCAGTGTTGTAGTGCTGTAGTGTTGTAGTGTTGTAGTGTTGTAGTTTTGTTACTCTGTATTGTAGTGTTGTAGTGTTGCAGTGTTGTAG